>NC_142170.1:33768495-34020966 GCF_029865625.1 Vigna umbellata | reverse complement strand
ACGAAGTGGATGAAGTGGACGAAGTGGACGAACTGGACGAACTGGACGATGGACAAAGTAAACGAACTGCACGAAGTGGACGAAGTTCACGAAGTGGACGAAGTGGAAGAAGTGGATGAAGTGGACGAAGTGGACGAAGTGGAAGAAGTGGACGAATTGGACGAATTGGACGAAGTGGGTGAAGTGGACGAAGTGGGTGAAGTGGACGGAGTGGACGAAGTTGACGAACTGGACGAAGAAGAAGAATGAGAAGAAGTGGAAGAACAACGAGAAGAAGTGGAAGAAGAAGAAGAAGTGGTACAAGTGGAAGAAGAAGAAGTGGATGAAGTGGAAGAAGTGGAAGAAGTGGAAGAAGTGTACGAAGTGGACAAAGTTGACGAAATGGACGAAGTGGAAGAAGTGGAAGAAGTGGACGACTTGAATGAAGTGGACGAAGTTGACGAACTGGACGAAGAAGAAGAAGGAGACGAAGTGGAAGAAGAAGAAGAAGTGGTACAAGTGGAAGAAGAAGAAGAAGTGTACGAAGTGGAAGAAGTCGAACAAGTGGAAGAACTGTACGAAGTGGACGAAGTGGACGAAGTGGACGAAGTGGACAAAGTAGATGAAGTGGACGAAGTGGACGATCTGGACGAACTTGATGAAGAAGAGGAAGGAGAAGAAGTGGAAGAAGAAGAAGAAGTGGTACAAGTGGAAGAAGAAGAAGAACTGGATGAATTGGAACAAGTGGAAGAAGTCGAAGAAGTGGACGAAGTGGCTGGAGTGGACAAAGGGGATGAAGTGGAAGAAGTGGAAGAAGTGAAAGAAGTGGAAGAAGTGGAAGAAGTGGAAGAAGTGTACGAAGTGGAAAAAGTTGACGAAGTGGACGAAGTAGATGAACTGGACGAAGTGGACGAAGTGGACGAAATGAATGAAGTGGACGAAGTTAACGAACTGGACGAAGTTGACGAACTGGACGAAGTAGAAGAAGGAGAAGAAGTGGAAGAAGAAGAAGAAGTGGATGAAGTTGAAGAAGTGGAAGAAGTGGAAGAAGTCTACGAAGTGGGCGAAGTGGACGAAGTGGACGAAGTTGACAAACTGCACGAACTGGACGAATTGGACGAACTGCACGAGGTGGACGAAGTGGACGAAGTGGACGAAGTGGACAAGCTGGACGAACTGGACGAATTGGACGAACTGCACGAGGTGGACGAAGTGCATGAAGTGGAGGAATTGGAGGAAGTAGACGAAGTTGACGAAGTGGACGAAGTGGACGAAGAGGAAGAAGGAGAAGAAGTGGAAGAAGTTGAAGAAGTGGAAGAAGTGGGCGAAGTGGACAAAGTGAATGAGGTGAACGAAGTGGACGAAGTTGAAGAACTGGACGAAGTTGACGAACTGGACGAAGTTGACGAACTCGACGAATTTGACGAACTGGACGAAGAAGAACAAGGGGAAGAAGTGGAAGACGAAGAAGAAGAGGTACAAGTGGAAGAAGAAGAAGAAGTGGATGAAGAAGTGGAAGAAGTGGAAGAAGTGGACGAAGTGGACGAAGTTTACGAAGCGGAAGAAGTTGACGAAGAAGAAGAAGGAGAAGAAGTGGAAGAAGAAGAAGAAGTGGTACAAGTGGAAGAAGTGGAAGAAGTGGAAGAAGTCGAAGAAGTGAAAGAAGTGTACGAAGTCGACAAAGTTGACCAAGTGGACGAAGTAGACGAAGTGGAAGAAGTCAACGAAGTGGACAAAGTGGACGAAGTGGACGAAGATGACGAAGCAGAAGAAGGAGAAGAAGTGGAAGAAGAAGAAGAAGTGGTACAAGTGGAAGAAGAAGAAGAAGGGGTACAAGTGGAAGAAGAAGAAGTGGATGAAGTGGAAGAAGTGGAAGAAGTGGACGACTTCAATGAAGTGGACGAAGTTGACGAACTGGACGAAGAAGAAGAAGGAGACGAAGTGGAAGAAGAAGAAGGAGACGAAGTGGAAGAAGAAGAAGAAGTGGTACAAGTGGAAGAAGAAGACGAAGTGTACAAAGTGGAAGAAGTCGAACAAGTGGAAGAAGTGTACGAAGTGGACGAAGTGGACGAAGTGGACGAAGTGGACGAAGTGGACGAACTGGACAAAGTAGATGAAGTGGACGAAGTGGACCAAGTGGACGAAGTGAACGATCTGGACGAAGTGGACGAACTTGATGAACAAGAGGAAGGAGAAGAAGTGGAAGAAGAAGAAGAAGTGGTACAAGTAGAAGAAGAAGAAGAACTGGATGAATTGGAACAAGTGGAAGAAGTCGAAGAAGTGGACGAAGTGGCTGGAGTGGACGAAGGGGATGAAGTGGAAGAAGTGGAAGAAGTGAAAGAAGTGGAAGAAGTGGAAGAAGTGGAAGAAGTGTACGAAGTGGAAAAAGTTGACGAAGTGGACGAAGTGGATGAACTGACGAAGTGGACGAAGTGGACAAAATGAATGAAGTGGATGAAGTTAACGAACTGGATGAAGTTGACGAACTGGACGAAGTAGAAGAAGGAGAAGAAGTGGAAGAAGAAGAAGAAGTGGATGAAGTCGAAGAAGTGGAAGAAGTGGAAGAAGTGGAAGAAGTCTACGAAGTGGGCGAAGTGGACGAAGTGGACGAAGTGGACAAACTGGACGAATTGGACGAACTGCACGAGGTGGACAAAGTGCATGAAGTGGAGGAAGTGGAGGAAGTAGAGGAAGTTGACGAAGTGGACGAAGAGGAAGAAGGAGAAGAAGTGGAAGAAGTCGAAGAAGTGGATGAAGTGGGCGAAGTGGACGAAGTGAATGAGGTGAACGAAGTGGACGAAGTTGAAGAAATGGACGAAGTTGACGAACTGGACGAAGAAGAACAAGGGGAAGAAGTTGAAGACGAAGAAGAAGTGGTACAAGTGGAAGAAGAAGAAGAAGTGGATGAAGAAGTGGAAGAAGTGGAAGAAGTGGACGAAGTGGACGAAGTGGACGAAGTTTACGAAGTGGAAGAAGTTTACGAAGAAGAAGAAGGAGAAGAAGTGGAAGAAGAAGAAGAAGTGGTACAAGTGGAAGAAGTGGAAGAAGTGGAAGAAGTCGAAGAAGTGGAAGAAGTGTACGAAGTCGACAAAGTTGACCAAGTGGAGGAAGTAGACGAAGTGGAAGAAGTCAACGAATGGACAAAGTGGACGAAGATGACGAAGAAGAAGAAGGAGAAGAAGTGGAAGAAGAAGAAGGAGAAGAAGTGGAAGAAAAAGAAGAAGTGGTACAAGTGGAAGAAGAAGAAGAAGGTGTTGAAGTGGAAGAAGTGGAAGAAGTGTACGAACTGGACAAAGTTGAGAAATGCACGAAGTGGAAGAAATGGAAGAAGTGTACGAAATGAATGAAGTGAACGAAGAGGACGAACTGGACAAAGAAGAAGAAGGACAAGAAGTGCAAGAAGAAGAAGAAGTGGATGAAGTGGAAGAACTGGAAGAAGTCGAAGAAGTGGAAGAAGTGGATGAACTTGACGAAGTGGACGAAGTTTTCGAAGTGGACGAACTGGACGAACTGGACGAAGTGGACGAACTGCACTAAGTGGATAAAGTTCACGAAGTGGAAGAAGTGGAAGAAGTGGACGAAGTGGGGGAAGTGGACAAAGTGTGTGAAGTGGACGAAGTGAAGAAGTGGACGAAAAGGATGAAGTGAATAAAGTGAACGAAGTGGACGAAGTTGACGAACTGAACGAAGAAGAAGAAGAAGGGGAAGAAGTGGAAGAAGAAGAAGAAGTGGTACAAGTGGAAGAAGAAGAAGTGGATGAGGTGGAAGAAGTGGAAGAAGTGGAAGAGCTGGAAGAAGTGGACAAAGTTGACGAAGTGGACAAAGTGGAAGAAGTGGACGAAGTGGATGAAGTGAACGAAGTGGACGAAGTTGACGAACTGGACGAACATGACGAAAAAGAAGAAGGAGAAGAAGTGGTACAAGTGGAAGAAGAAGAAGAAGTGGATGAAGTGGACGAAGTGGATGAAGGAGAAGAAGGAGAAGAAGTGGAAGAAGTCGAAGAAGTGGACGAAGTGGACGAAGTGAAGGAAGTGAACGAAGTGGACGAAGTGGATCAAATTGACGAACTGGACGAAGAAGAAGAAGGGGAAGAAGTGGAAGAAGAAGAAGAAGTGGTAGAAGTGGAAGAAGAAGAAGTGGATGAAGTGGAAGAAGTTGAAGAAATCGAAGATGTGGAAGAAGTGGAAGAAGTGGACGAAGTGGAAAAAGTTGACAAAGATGAAGAAGAAGGAGAAGAAGTGGAAGTAGAAGAAGAAGTGGTATAAGTGGAAGAAGTGGAAGAAGTGGACGAAGTTGACGAATTGGACGAAGTGGACAAAGATGACGAAGAAGAAGAAGGAGAAGAAGTGGAAGAAGAAGAAGTGGTACAAGTGGAAGAAGAAGAAGAAGTGGAAGAAGTGGAAGAAGTGTACGAAGTGGACAAAGTGGACGAAGTGGAAGAAGTGGACGAAGTGGACGAAGTGGATGAAGTGAACGAAGCGAACGAAGTGGACGAAGTGGACGAAGTGGACGAAGTTGACGAACTGGACGAAGAAGAAGAAGGAGAAGAAGTGGAAGAAGAAGAAGAAGTGATACAAGTGGAAGAAGAAGAAGAAGTGGAAGAAGTGGAAGAAGTGTACGAAGTGGACAAAGTTGACGAAGTCTACGAAGTGGACGAAGTGGAAGAAGTGGACGAAGTGGACGAAGTGGACGAAGTGAACGAAGTGAACGAAGTGGACGAAGTGGACAAAGGGGACGAAGTTGACGAACTGGACAAAGTTGAGGAACTGGACGAAGAAGAAGAAGGGGAAGAAGAAGAAGTGGTAGAAGTGGAAGAAGAAGAAGAAGTGGAAGAAGTGGAAGAGGTGGAAGAAGTGTACGAAGTGGATGAAGTGAACGAAGTTGACGAAGTGGACGGAGTGGACGAAGTGGACGAACTGGACGAAATGGATGAAGTTCACGAAGTGCAAGAAGTGGACAAAGTGCACGAAGTGGACGAAATGGACGAACTGGACGAAGTGGACGAACTACACGAAGTTCACGAAGTGGAAGAAGTGGATGAAGTGGAAGAAGTAGACGAAGTGGACGAAGTGGACGAACTGGACGAAGTGGACGAAGTGGACGAACTGGAAGAAGTGGAAGAAGTGGACGAATTGGAAGAAGCGGACGAACTTGACGAAGTTGACGAACTGGACAAAGAAAAGGAAGGAGAAGAAGTGGAAGAAGAAGAAGAACTGGATGAAGTGGAAGAAGTGGAACAAGTGTACGAAGTGGACAAAGTTGACGAAGTGGACGATGTGGAAGAATGGACGAAGTGGACGAAATGAATGAAGTGAACGAAGTGGACGAAGTTGACGAACTAGACGAAGTTGACGAACTGGACGAAGTTGACGAGCTGGACGAAGAAGAAGAAGGGGACGAACAGGAAGAAAAAGAAGAAGTGGTACAAGTGGAATAAGAAGAAGTGTACGAAGTGGAAGAAGAAGAAGAAGTGGAAGAATTGGAAGAAGTGTATGAAGTGGACGAAGTTGACGAAGTGGACGATGTGGACAAAGAGGACGAACTGCACGAACTGGATGATCTAGACGAACTGACGAAGTTGACGAAGTTAACCAAGAAGAAGAAGGAGAAGAAGTGGAAGAAGAAGAAGAAGTGGTAGCAGTGGAAGAAGAAGAAGAAGTGGAGCAAGTGGAAGAAGTGGAAGAAGTGGAAGAAATGGATGAAGTGGACGAAGTGGACGAAGTGGACGAAGTGGACGACGTGGAAGAAGTGGAAGAAGTGAAAGAAGTGTACGAAGTGGACAAAGTTGACGAAGTGGACGAAATGAATGAAGTGGACGAAGTGGACGAAGTTAACGAACTGGACGAAGTTGACGAACTGGACGAAGAAGAAGAAGGGGAAGAGGTGGAAGAAGAAGAAGAAGTGGTACAAGTGGAAGAAGAAGAAGAAGTGGATGAGGTGGAACAAGTGGAAGAAGTGGAAGAAGTAGAAGAAGTGTACGAAGGGCACGAAGTTGACGAAGTGGACGAAGTGGACGAAGTTGACGAATTGGACAAAGTGGACGAACTGGATGAAGTAGATGAAGTTCACGAAGTGGAAGAAGAGAACGTAGTGCACGAAGTGGATGAAGTGGACGAAGTGGACGAACTGGACGAACTGGACGATGGACAAAGTAAACGAACTGCACGAAGTGGACGAAGTTCACGAAGTGGACGAAGTGGAAGAAGTGGATGAAGTGGACGAAGTGGACGAAGTGGAAGAAGTGGACGAATTGGACGAATTGGACGAAGTGGGTGAAGTGGACGAAGTGGGTGAAGTGGACGGAGTGGACGAAGTTGACGAACTGGACGAAGAAGAAGAATGAGAAGAAGTGGAAGAACAACGAGAAGAAGTGGAAGAAGAAGAAGAAGTGGTACAAGTGGAAGAAGAAGAAGTGGATGAAGTGGAAGAAGTGGAAGAAGTGGAAGAAGTGTACGAAGTGGACAAAGTTGACGAAATGGACGAAGTGGAAGAAGTGGAAGAAGTGGACGACTTGAATGAAGTGGACGAAGTTGACGAACTGGACGAAGAAGAAGAAGGAGACGAAGTGGAAGAAGAAGAAGAAGTGGTACAAGTGGAAGAAGAAGAAGAAGTGTACGAAGTGGAAGAAGTCGAACAAGTGGAAGAACTGTACGAAGTGGACGAAGTGGACGAAGTGGACGAAGTGGACAAAGTAGATGAAGTGGACGAAGTGGACGATCTGGACGAAGTGGACGAACTTGATGAAGAAGAGGAAGGAGAAGAAGTGGAAGAAGAAGAAGAAGTGGTACAAGTGGAAGAAGAAGAAGAACTGGATGAATTGGAACAAGTGGAAGAAGTCGAAGAAGTGGACGAAGTGGCTGGAGTGGACAAAGGGGATGAAGTGGAAGAAGTGGAAGAAGTGAAAGAAGTGGAAGAAGTGGAAGAAGTGGAAGAAGTGTACGAAGTGGAAAAAGTTGACGAAGTGGACGAAGTAGATGAACTGGACGAAGTGGACGAAGTGGACGAAATGAATGAAGTGGACGAAGTTAACGAACTGGACGAAGTTGACGAACTGGACGAAGTAGAAGAAGGAGAAGAAGTGGAAGAAGAAGAAGAAGTGGATGAAGTTGAAGAAGTGGAAGAAGTGGAAGAAGTCTACGAAGTGGGCGAAGTGGACGAAGTGGACGAAGTTGACAAACTGCACGAACTGGACGAATTGGACGAACTGCACGAGGTGGACGAAGTGGACGAAGTGGACGAAGTGGACAAGCTGGACGAACTGGACGAATTGGACGAACTGCACGAGGTGGACGAAGTGCATGAAGTGGAGGAATTGGAGGAAGTAGACGAAGTTGACGAAGTGGACGAAGTGGACGAAGAGGAAGAAGGAGAAGAAGTGGAAGAAGTTGAAGAAGTGGAAGAAGTGGGCGAAGTGGACAAAGTGAATGAGGTGAACGAAGTGGACGAAGTTGAAGAACTGGACGAAGTTGACGAACTGGACGAAGTTGACGAACTCGACGAATTTGACGAACTGGACGAAGAAGAACAAGGGGAAGAAGTGGAAGACGAAGAAGAAGAGGTACAAGTGGAAGAAGAAGAAGAAGTGGATGAAGAAGTGGAAGAAGTGGAAGAAGTGGACGAAGTGGACGAAGTTTACGAAGCGGAAGAAGTTGACGAAGAAGAAGAAGGAGAAGAAGTGGAAGAAGAAGAAGAAGTGGTACAAGTGGAAGAAGTGGAAGAAGTGGAAGAAGTCGAAGAAGTGAAAGAAGTGTACGAAGTCGACAAAGTTGACCAAGTGGACGAAGTAGACGAAGTGGAAGAAGTCAACGAAGTGGACAAAGTGGACGAAGTGGACGAAGATGACGAAGCAGAAGAAGGAGAAGAAGTGGAAGAAGAAGAAGAAGTGGTACAAGTGGAAGAAGAAGAAGAAGGGGTACAAGTGGAAGAAGAAGAAGTGGATGAAGTGGAAGAAGTGGAAGAAGTGGACGACTTCAATGAAGTGGACGAAGTTGACGAACTGGACGAAGAAGAAGAAGGAGACGAAGTGGAAGAAGAAGAAGGAGACGAAGTGGAAGAAGAAGAAGAAGTGGTACAAGTGGAAGAAGAAGAAGAAGTGTACAAAGTGGAAGAAGTCGAACAAGTGGAAGAAGTGTACGAAGTGGACGAAGTGGACGAAGTGGACGAAGTGGACGAAGTGGACGAAGTGGACGAAGTGGACGAAGTGGACAAAGTAGATGAAGTGGACGAAGTGGACGAAGTGAACGATCTGGACGAAGTGGACGAACTTTATGAACAAGAGGAAGGAGAAGAAGTGGAAGAAGAAGAAGAAGTGGTACAAGTAGAAGAAGAAGAAGAACTGGATGAATTGGAACAAGTGGAAGAAGTCGAAGAAGTGGACGAAGTGGCTGGAGTGGACGAAGGGGATGAAGTGGAAGAAGTGGAAGAAGTGAAAGAAGTGGAAGAAGTGGAAGAAGTGTACGAAGTGGAAAAAGTTGACGAAGTGGACGAAGTGGATGAACTGACGAAGTGGACGAAGTGGACGAAATGAATGAAGTGCATGAAGTTAACGAACTGGACGGAGTTGACGAACTGGACGAAGTAGAAGAAGGAGAAGAAGTGGAAGAAGAAGAAGAAGTGGATGAAGTCGAAGAAGTGGAAGAAGTGGAAGAAGTGGAAGCAGTCTACGAAGTGGGCGAAGTGGAAGAACTGGACGAAGTGGACGAAGTGGACAAACTGGACGAACTGGACGAATTGGACGAACTGCACGAGGTGGACAAAGTGCATGAAGTGGAGGAAGTGGAGGAAGTAGAGGAAGTTGACGAAGTGGACGAAGCGGAAGAAGGAGAAGAAGTGGAAGAAGTCGAAGAAGTGGATGAAGTGGGCGAAGTGGACGAAGTGAATGAGGTGAACGAAGTGGACGAAGTTGAAGAACTGGACGAAGTTGACGAACTGGACGAAGAAGAACAAGGGGAAGAAGTGGAAGACGAAGAAGAAGTGGTACAAGTGGAAGAAGAAGAAGTGGTGAAGAAGTGGAAGAAGTGGAAGAAGTGGAAGAAGTGGAAGAAGTGGACGAAGTGGACGAAGTTTACGAAGTGGAAGAAGTTGACGAAGAAGAAGAAGGAGAAGAAGTGGAAGAAGAAGAAGAAGTGGTACAAGTGGAAGAAGTGGAAGAAGTGGAAGAAGTCGAAGAAGTGGAAGAAGTGTACGAAGTCGACAAAGTTGACCAAGTGGACGAAGTAGACGAAGTGGAAGAAGTCAACGAATGGACAAAGTGGACGAAGTGGACGAAGATGACGAAGAAGAAGAAGGAGAAGAAGTGGAAGAAGAAGAAGGAGAAGAAGTGGAAGAAGAAGAAGAAGTGGTACAAGTGGAAGAAGAAGAAGAAGGTGTTGAAGTGGAAGAAGTGGAAGAAGTGTACGAACTGGACAAAGTTGACGAAATGGACGAAGTGGAACAAATGGAAGAAGTGGACGAAATGAATGAAGTGAACGAAGAGGATGAACTGGACAAAGAAGAAGAAGGACAAGAAGTGCAAGAAGAAGAAGAAGTGGATGAAGTGGAAGAACTGGAAGAAGTCGAAGAAGTGGAAGAAGTGGATGAACTTGACGAAGTGGACGAAGTTTTCCAAGTGGACGAACTGGACGAACTGGACGAAGTGGACGAACTGCACTAAGTGGATAAAGTTCACGAAGTGGACGAAGTGGAAGAAGTGGAAGAAGTGGACGAAGTGGGGGAAGTGGACAAAGTGTGTGAAGTGGACGAAGTGAAGAAGTGGACGAAAAGGATGAAGTGAATAAAGTGAACGAAGTGGACGAAGTTGACGAACTGAACGAAGAAGAAGAAGAAGGGGAAGAAGTGGAAGAAGAAGAAGAAGTGGTACAAGTGGAAGAAGAAGAAGTGGATGAGGTGGAAGAAGTGGAAGAGGTGGAAGAAGTGGACAAAGTTGACGAAGTGGACGAAGTGGAAGAAGTGGACGAAGTGGATGAAGTGAACGAAGTGGACGAAGTTGACGAACTGGACGAACTTGACGAAGAAGAAGAAGGAGAAGAAGTGGTACAAGTGGAAGAAGAAGAAGAAGTGGATGAAGTGGATGAAGTGGCTGAAGTGGATGAAGGAGAAGAAGGAGAAGAAGTGGAAGAAGTCGAAGAAGTGGACGAAGTGGACGAAGTGAAGGAAGTGAACGAAGTGGACGAAGTGGATCAAATTGACGAACTGGACGAAGAAGAAGAAGGGGAAGAAGTGGAAGAAGAAGAAGAAGTGGTAGAAGTGGAAGAAGAAGAAGTGGATGAAGTGGAAGAAGTTGAAGAAATCGAAGATGTGGAAGAAGTGGAAGAAGTGGACGAAGTGGAAAAAGTTGACAAAGATGAAGAAGAAGGAGAAGAAGTGGAAGTAGAAGAAGAAGTGGTATAAGTGGAAGAAGTGGAAGAAGTGGACGAAGTTGACGAATTGGACGAAGTGGACAAAGATGACGAAGAAGAAGAAGGAGAAGAAGTGGAAGAAGAAGAAGTGGTACAAGTGGAAGAAGAAGAAGAAGTGGTACAAGTGGAAGAAGAAGAAGAAGTGGAAGAAGTGGAAGAAGTCGACGAAGTGGACGAAGTGGACAAAGTGGACGAATTGGACGAAGTGTACGAAGTGGACGAAGTTGACGATGTGGACGAAGTGGACGAAGTGGACGAAGTGGACGAAGTGGACGAAGTGCAAGAAGTGGACGAAGTGGACGAGATGAATGAAGTGAACGAAGTTGACGAACTGGACGAAGAAGAAGGAGAAGAAGTGGAAGAAGAAGAAGTGGTACAAGTGGAAGAAGAAGAAGAAGTCGACGAAGTGGAAGAACTGGAAGAAGTCGAAGAAGTGGAAGAACTAGAAGAAGTCGATGAAGTTGACGAAGTGGACGAAGTGGACGAACTGGACGAACTTGATGAAGTGGAAGAACTGGACGAAGTGGACGAAGTTCACGAAGTGGACGAAGTTCAGGAAGTGGACGAAGTGGAAGAAGTGGACGATGTGGAAGAAGTGGACGAAGTGCACGAAGTGGAAGAAGTGGACGAAGTGATGAAAGTGGAGGAAATTGAGGAAGTGGACGAAGTGGACGAACTGAAGGACGTGGACGAAGTGGACGAACTGAAGGACGTTGACGAAGTGGACGAAGTGGACGAAGTGGACGAAGTGGACGAAGTGGACGAAGTGGACGAATTTGACGAAGTGACGAAGTGGACGAAGTGGACGAAGTGACGATGTCCACCAAGTGGAGGAAGTGGAGGAAGTAGACGAAGTTGACGAAGTGGACGAAGAAGAAGAAGGAGAAGAAGGGGAAGAAGTGGAAGAAGTGGACAAAGTGGAAGAGGTGGACGAAGTGGACGTAGTGAATGAACTGAACGAAGTGGACGAAGTTGACGAAGTGGACGAAATTGACGAACTGGACGAAGAAGAAGAAGGGGAAGAAGTGGAAGAAAAAGAAGAAGTGCTACAAGTGCAAGAAGAAGAAGTGGATGAAGTGGAAGAAGTGGAAGAAGTCGAAGAAGTGGACGAAGTGGACGAAATGGACGAAGAAGAAGAAGTAGAAGAAGTGGACAAAGAAGAAGTGGTACAAGTGAAAGAAGAAGAAGAAGTGGAAGAAGTGGAAGAAGTCGAAGAAGTGGAAGAAGTGCAAGAAGTGTACGAAGTGGACAAAGTTGACGAAGTGGACGAAGTGGAAGAAGTGGACGAAGTGGACGAAGTGAAGGAAGTGGACGAAGTTGACGAACTAGATGAAGATGACGAACTGGACAAAGAAGAAGAAAGACAAGAAGTGGAAGAAGAAGAGGAAGAAGTGGTACAAGTGGAAGAAGAAGAAGAAGTGGATGAAGTGGAAGAAGTGGAAGAAGTCAAATAAGTGGAAGAAGTGGAAGAAGTAGACGAAGTTGACGAAGTGGACGAAGTGCACGAAGTGGACGAAGGGGACGAAGTGGACGAAGTGGACGTAGTGCATGAAGTGGAGGAAGTGGAGGAAGTGAACGAAGTTGACGAAGTGGACGATGTTGACGAACTGGACGAAGTTGACGAACTGGACGATGAAGAATATGGGGAAGAATTAGAAGAAGAAGAAGAAGAAGAAGTGGTACAAGTGGAACAAGAAGAAGAAGTGGATGAAGTGGAAGAAGTGGAAGAAGTGTACGAAGTCGACAAAGTTGACCAAGTGGACGAAGTGGACAAAGTGGACGAAGTGAAAGAAGTGGACGAAGTGGACGAAGATGACGAAGTTGACGAAGAAGAAGAAGGAGAAGAGGTGCAAGAAGAAGAAGAAGTGGTACAAGTGGAAGAAGAAGAAGAAGTGGAAGAAGTGGAAGAAGTCTACGAAGTGGACAAAGTTGACGAAGTGGAAGAAATGAATGAAGTGAACGAAGATGACGAAGTGGACGAATTGGACGAAGATGACGAACCGGACGCAGAAGAAGAAGGAGAGGAAGTGGAAGAAGCAGAAGAAGTGGTACACGTGGAAGAAGAGGTACACGTGGCAGAAGAAGAAGTGGATGAAGTGGAACAACTAGAAGAAGTCGAAGAACTGGAAGAAGTGTACGAAGTAGATGAAGTTGACGAAGTGGACGAACTGGACGAACTGCACAAAGTGGATAAAGTTCACGAAGTGGACGAAGTGGAAGAAGTGGAAGAAGTGGACGAAGTGGGTGAAGTGGACGAAGTGGACGAAGTGAAGGAGTGGACGAAAAGGATGAAGTGAATGAAGTGAACGAAGTGGACGAAGTTGACGAACTCGACGAAGTTGACAAACTGGACGAAGAAGAAGAAGAAGGGGAAGAAGTGGAAGAAGAAGAAGAAGTGGTAGAAGTGGAAGAAGAAGAAGAAGTGGATGAAGTGGAAGAAGTGGACGAAGTTGACGAAGTGGACGAAGTGGACAAAGGGGACGAAGCGGACGAAGTGGACGAAGTAGACGAAGTGCATGAAGTGGAGGAAGTGGAGGAAGTAAACGAAGTTGATGAAGTGGACGAAGTTGACGAACTAGACGAAGAGGAACATGGGCAAGAATTAGAAGAAGAAGAAGAAGTGGTACAAGTGGAAGAAGAAGAAGAAGTGGATGAAGTGGAAGAAGTGGAAGAAGTGGAGGAAGTGGAAGAAGTGGAAGAAGTGGAAGAAGTGGAAGAAGTGGAAGAAGTGGAAGAAGTCGACAAAGTTGACCAAGTGGACGAAGTGGACAAAGTGGACGAAGTGAAAGAAGTGGACGAAATGGACCAAGATGACGAAGTTGACGAAGAAGAAGGAGAAGAGGTGGAAGAAGAAGAGGAAGTGGTACAAGTGGAAGAAGAACAAGAAGTGGAAGAAGTGGAAGAAGTCTACGAAGTGGACAAAGTTGACGAAGTGGACAAAGTGGAAAAAGTGGACGAAATGAATGAAGGGAACGAAGATGACGAAGTGGACGAACTGGACGAACATGACGAACTGGACGAAGAAGAAGAAGGAGAGGAAGTGGAAGAAGTAGAAGAAGTGGTACACGTGGAAGAAGAAGAAGTGGATGAAGTGGAAGAACTAGAAGAAGTCGAAGAACTGGAAGAAGTGTACGAAGTAGATGAAGTTGACGAAGTGGACGAAGTTGACGAAGTGGACGAACTGGAGGAACTGGACGAAGTGGACAAACTGCACTAAGTGGATAAAGTTCACGAAGTGGACGAAGTGGACGAAATGGAAGAAGTGGAAGAAGTGGACGAAGTGGACAAAGTTGGGGAAGTGGACGAAGTGGCTGAAGTGGACGAAGTGAAGAAGTGGACGAAAAGGATGAAGTGAATGAAGTGAACGAAGTGGACGATGTTGACGAACTCGACGAAGTTAACAAACTGGACGAAGAAGAAGAAGAAGGGGAAGAAGTGGAAGAAGTGGTACAAGTGGAAGAAGAAGAAGTAGATGAGGTGGAAGAAGTGGATGAAGTGGAGAAAGTTGACGAAGTGGACGAAGTGGACGAAGTGGATGAAGTGAATGAACTGAACGAAGTGGACAAAGTTGACGAACTGGACGAAGAAGAAGAAGGAGAAGAAGTGGTACAAGTGGAAGAAGAAGAAGTGGATGAAGTGGATGAAATGGACGAAGTGGATGAAGGAGAAGAAGGAGAAGAAGTGGAAGAAGTCGACGAAGTGGACGAAGTGGATGAAGTTGACGAACTGGACGAAGAAGAAGAAGGGGAAGAAGTGGAAGAAGAAGAAGAAGTGGTACAAGTGGAAGAAGAAGAAGAAGTGGATGAAATGGAAGAAGTGGAAGAAGTCGAAGAAGTAGAAGAAGTGGAAGAAGTGGGCGAAGTGGACGAAGTGGATGAATTGGACGAAGTGGACGAAGATGACGAAGTTGATGAAGAAGAAGAAGGAGAAGAAGTGGAAGAAGAAGAAGAAGTGGTACAAGTCGAAGAAGAAGATGAAGTGGAAGAAGTGGAAGAAGTCGACAAAGTGGACGAAGTGGACGAAGTGGACAAAGCGGACGAATTGGACGAAGTGTTCGAAGTGGACGAAGTGGACGAAGTGGGCGAAGTGGAAGAAGTGGACGAAGTGGACGAAATGAATGAAGTGAACGAAGTTGACGAACTGGACGAAGTTGACGAACTGGACGAAGAAGAAGGAGAAGACGTGGAAGAAGAAGTGGTACAAGTGGAAGAAGAAGAAGAAGTGGATGAAGTGGGGAAGAACTAGAAGAAGTCGAAGAACTTGAAGAACTGGAAGAAGTCGAAGAAGTTGACGAAGTGGACGAAGTGGACGAAGTGGACGAAGTGGAAGAACTGCACGAAGTGGACGAAGTTCACGAAGTGGACGAAGTTCACGAAGTAGACGAAGTGGAAGAAGTGGACAAAGTGGAAGAAGTGGCCGATGTGGACGAAGTGAAGGAAGTGGTGAAAGTGGAGGAAATTGAGGAAGTGGACGAAGTGGACGAACTGAAGGACGTGGACGAAGTGGACGAAGTGACGAAGTCCACGATGTGGAGGTAGTGGAGGAAGTAGACGAAGTGGACGAAGAAGAAGAAGGAGAAGAAGTGGAAGAAGTGGAAGAAGTGGACAAGGTGGAAGAAGTTGGCGAAGTGGACGAAGTGGACGGGACGAAGTGGAAGAGGTGGACGAAGTGGACGAAGTGCATGAAGTGGAGGAAGTGGAGGAAGTAAACGAAGTTGACGAAGTGGACGAAATTGACGAACTGGACGAAGAAGAACATGGGGAAGAAGTAGAGGAAGAAGAAGAAGTGGTACAAGTGGAAAAAGAAGAAGAAGTGGATGAAGTGGATGAAGTGGAAGAAGTGGAAGAAGTGGAAGAAGTGTACGAAGTCGACATAGTTGACCAAGTGGACGAAGTGGACAAAGTGGACGAAGTGAAAGAAGTGGACGAAGTGGACGAAGTGGAAGAACTAGAAGAAGTCGAAGAACTGGAAGAAGTGGACGAAGTTGACGAAGTGGACGAAGTGGACGAATGGGACGAAGTGGACGAACTGGACAAGGTGGACGAACTGCAAGAAGTGGACGAAGTTCTCGAACTGGACGAAGTGGACGAAGTGGATGAAGTGGACGAAGTGCACGAAGTGGAAGAAGTGGAATACGTGGACGAAATGGACGAAGTGGACGAAGTGGACGAAGTGGGGGAAGTGGATGAAGTGGACGAAGTGGACGAAATGGAGGAAGTGGACGAAGTTGACGAACTGGACGAAGAAGAAGAAGAAGGGGAAGAAGTGGAAGACGAAGAAGAAGTGGTACATGTGGAAGAAGAAGAAGTTGAGGAGGTGGAAGAACTGTACGAAGTGGATAAAGTTGACGAAGTGGAAGAAGTCGAAGAAGTGGACGAAGTGAATGTAGTGAACGAAGTGGACAAAGTGCATGAAGTTGACGAAGTGGACGAAGTTGACGAAGTGGCCGAAGTGGACGAAGTGGACGAAGATGACGAAGTTGACAGAGAAGAAGAAGGAGAAGAAGTGGAAGAAGAACAAGAAGTGGTACAAGTGGAAGAAGAAGAAGAAGTGGATGAAGTTGACGAAGTGATCAAAGAAGAAGAAGGAGAAGAAGTGGAAGCAGTCGAAGAAGTGTACGAAGTGAATGAAGTGAACGAACTGGACGAAGAAGAAAAAGGGGAAGAAGTGGAAGAAGATGAAGAAGTGGTACAAGTGGAAGAAGAAGAAGAAGTGGATGAAGTGGAAGAAGTGCAAGAAGTGGAAGAAGTGGACGAAGTGGACGAAGATGACGAAGTGGAAGAAGTGGACGAAGTGGAACAAGTGGACGAAATAAATGAAGTGGACGAAGTTGACGAACTGGACGAAGAAGAAGAAGGAGAAGAAGTGGAAGAAGAAGAAGAAGTGGTACAAGTGGAAGAAGTGGAAGAAGTCGAAAAGTGGAAAAAGTGGAAGAAGTGGAAGAAGTGGAAGAAGTGGAAGAAGTCTACGAAGTGGAGAAAGTTGACGAAGTGGACAAAGTGGAAGAAGTGGACGAAATGTATGAGGTGAACGAAGAGGACGAAGTGGAGGAAGTGGACGAAGTTGACGAAGTTGACGAAGAAGAAGAAGGAGAAAAGTTGAAGAAAAAGAAGAAGTGGTACAAGTGGAAGAAGTGGACGAAGTGGAAGAAGTGCACGAAGTGGAAGAAGTGGAGGAAGTGGACGAAGTGGACGAAGTGGACGAAGTGGACGAAGATGACGAAGTTGACGAAGAAGAAGAAGGAGAAGAAGTGGAAGAAGAAGAAGAAGTGGTACAAGTGGAAGAAGAAGAAGAAGTGGATGTAGTGGACGAAGTGGACGAAGAAGAAGGAGAAGAAGTGGAAGAAGTCGAAGAAGTGGACGAAGTCGACGAAGTGGATGAAGTGGACGAAGTGGACGAAGTGAATGAAATGAACGAAGAGGACGAAGTGGACCAAATTGACGAACTGGATGAAGTTGACAAAGTGTACGAAGTGGACAAAGTTGACGAAGTGGATGAAGTGGAAGAAGTGGACGAAATAAATGAAGTGGACGAAGTTGACGAACTGGACGAAGAAGAAGAAGGAGAAGAATTGGAAGAAGTGTACAAAGTGGACAAAGTTGACGAAGTGGACGAAGTGGATGACGTGGAAGAAGTGGACGAAGTGGACGAAATGAATGAAGTGAACGAAGAGGACGAAGTGGACGAAGTGGAGGACGTGGACGAAGTTGACGAAGAAGAAGAAGGAGAAGAAGTGGAAGAAGAAGAAGTGGTACAAGTGGAAGAAGAAGAAGATGTGGAAGAAGTGGAAGAAGTGGACGAAGTGGAAGAAGTCGAAGAAGTCGAAGAAGTGGAAGACGTGTACGAAGTGGACCAAGTGGATGAAGTGGACGCAGTGAACGAAGTGGACGAAGATAACGAAGTTGATGAAGAAGAAGAAGGAGAAGAAGTGGAAGAAGAAGAAGAAGTGGTACAAGTGGAAGAAGAAGAAGAAGTGGACGTAGTGGACGAAGTGGACGAAGAAGAAGAAGGAGAAGTGGAAAAAGTGGAAAAAGTTGACGAAGTGGATGAAGTGGATGAAGTGGATGAAGTGGACGAAGTGAATGAAGTGAACGAAGAGGACGAAGTGGACGAAGATGACGAACTGGACGAAGTTGACGAACTGGACGAAGAAGAAAAAGGGGAAGAAGTGGAAGAAGAAGAACAAATGGTACAAGTGGAAGAAGAAGAAGAAGTGGATGAAGTGGAAGAAGTGGAAGAAGTCGAAGACGTGGAAGAAGAAGAAGAAGTGGTACAAGTGGAAGAAGAAGAAGAAGTGGATGAAGTTGACGAAGTGAACGAAGAAGAAGAAGGAGAAGAAGTGGAAGCAGTCGAAGAAGTGTACGAAGTGAATGAAGTGAACGAACTGGACGAAATGGACGAAGTTGACGAACTGGACGAAGAAAAAGAAGGAGAAGAAGTGGTACAAGTGGAAGAAGAAGAAGAAGTGGATGAAGTGGACAAAGTGGATGAAGGAGAAGAAGGAGAAGAAGTGGAAGAAGTCGAAGAAGTGGACGAAGTGAATGAAGTGAACGAAGTGGACGAAATGAAGGAAGTGAACGAAGTGGACGAAGTGGATGAAGTTGACGAAGTGGACGAAGTTCACGAACTGGACGAAGAAGAAGGGGAAGAAGTAGAAGAAGAAGAAGAAGTGGTACAAGTGGAAGAAGAAGAAGAAGTGGATGAAGTGGAAAAAGTGGAAGAAGTGGAAGAAGTGGAAGCAGTGGACGAAGTGGAAAAAGTTGACAAAGATGAAGAAGAAGGAGAAGAAGTGGTACAAGTAGAAGAAGAAGAAGTGGAAGAAGTGGAAGAAGTGGAAGAAGTGGAAGAAGTGGAAGAAGTGGAAGAAGTGGACGAAGTTGACGAATTGGACGAATTGGACGAAGATGACGAAGTTGACGAAGAAGAAGAAGGAGAAGAAGTGGAAGAAGAAGAAGAAGTGGTACAAGTGGAAGAAGAAGAAGAAGTGGTACAAGTGGAAGAAGAAGAAGAAGTGGAAGAAGTTGAAGAAGTGGAAGAAGTGGAAGAAGTCGACAAAGTGGACGAAGTGGACGAAGTGGACAAAGTGGACGAACTGGACGAAATGTACGAATTGGACGAAGTTGACGAAGTGGACAAAGTGGACGAAGTGGAAGAAGTGGACGAAGTGGACGAAATGAATGAAGTGAACGAAGTTGACGAACTGGACGAAGAAGAAGGAGAAGAAGTGGAAGAAGAAGAAGTGGTACAAGTGGAAGAAGAAGAAGAAGAAGTGGATGAAGTGGAAGAACTGGAAGAAGTCGAAGAAGTGGAAGAACTGGAAGAAGTCGAAGAAGTTGACGAAGTGAATGAAGTGGACGAACTGGACGAACTGGAAGAACTGCACGAAGTGGACGAAGTTCACGAAGTGGACGAAGTTCACGAAGTGGACGATGTTCACGAAGTGGACGATGTTCACGAAGTGGACGATGTTCACGAAGTGGACGAATTTCACGAAGTGGACGAAGTGGAAGAAGTGGAAGAAGTGGAAGAAGTGGAAGAAATGGATGAAGTGGACGAAGTGGACGAAGTGGACGAAGTGGTGAAAGTGGAGGAAATTGAGGAAGTGGACGAACTGAAGGACGTGGACGAAGTGGACGAACTGGACGAACTGAAGGACGTGGACAAAGTGGACGAGGTGAACGAAGTTGACGTAGTGGACGAAGTGGACGAATTTGACGAAGTGACGAAGTGGACGAAGTGGACGAAGTGGACGAAGTGACGAAGTCCACGAAGTGGAGGAGGAAGTGGAGGAAGTAGACGAAGTTGACGAAGTGGACGAAGAAGAAGAAGGAGAAGAAGTGGAAGAAGTGGAAGAAGTGGACAAAGTGGAAGAAGTGGAGGAAGTGGAGGAAGTGGAGGAATTGGACGAAGTGGAAGAAGTGGACGAAGTGGAAGAAGTGGATGAAGTGGACGAAATAAACGAAGTGGACGAAATAAATGAAGTGGACGAAGTTGATGAACTGGACGAAGTTGACGAACTGGACGAAGAAGAAGAAGGAGAAGAAGTGCAAGAAGAAGAAGAAGTGGTACAAGTGGAAGAAGTGGAAGAAATGGAAGAAGTCGAAGAAGTGGAAAAAGTGGAAGAAGTGGAAGAAGTGTACGAAGTGGACAAAGTTGACGAAGTGGACGAAGTGGAAGAAGTGGACGAAGTGGACGAAATGAATGAAGTGAACGAAGAGGACGAAGTGGACGAAGTTGACGAAGTTGACGAAGAAGAAGAAGGAGAAGAAGTGGAAGAAGAAGAAGTGGTACAAGTGGAAGAAGAAGAAGAAGTGGAAGAAGTGGAAGAAGTGGACGAAGTGGAAGAAGTGGACGAAGTGGACGAAGTGGAAGATGTGTACGAAGTGGACGAAGTGGACGAAGATGACGAAGTTGACGAAGAAGAAGAAGGAGAAGAAGTAGAAGAAGAAGAAGAAGTTTTACAAGTGGAAGAAGAAGATGAAGTGGATGTAGTGGACGAAGTGGACGAAGAAGAAGAAGGAAAAGAAGTGTAAGAAGTCGAAGAAGTGGACGAACTGGTTGAAGTGGACGAAGTGGACGAAGTGGACGAAGTGGACAAAGTGGACGAAGATGACGAAGTTGAAGAAGAAGAAGTGGACGAAGTGAATGAAGTGAACGAAGAGGACGAAGTGGACGAAATTGACGAACTGGACGAAGTTGACAAAGTGTACGAAGTGGATAAAGTTGACGAAGTGGACGAAGTGGAAGAAGTAGACGAAGTGGACGAAATAAATGAAGTGGACAAAGTTGACGAACTGGACGAAGTTGTCGAACTGGACGAAGAAGTCGGAGAAGATGTGGAAGAAGAAGAAGAAGAAGTGGTACAAGTTGAAGAAGAAGAAGAAGTGGAAGAAGTTGACGAAGTGGACGAAGAAGAAGAAGGAGAAGAAGTCGAAGAAGTCGAAGAAGTGGACGAAGTGAATGAAGTGAACGAAGAGGACAAAGTGGACGAAGTTGACGAAGTTGACGAACTAGACGAAGAAGAAAAAGGGGAAGAAGTGGAAGAAGAAGAAGAAGTGGTACAAGTTGCAGAAGAAGAAGAAGTGGAAGACGTCGAAGACGTGGAAGAAGTGGAAGAAGAGGACGAAATTGACGAAGTTCACGAAGAAGAAGGAGAAGAAGTGGAAGAAGAAGAAGAGGAGGTACAAGTGGAAGAAGAACAAGAAGTGGAAGAAGTGGACGAAGTGGACGAAGATGACGAAGTTGACGAAGAAGAAGAAGGAGAATAAGTTGAAGAAGGAGAAGAAGTGATACAGGTGGAAGACGAAGAAGAAGTGGAAGAAGTGAAAGAAGTGTACGAAGTGGACAAAGTGGACGAAGATGACGAAGTTGTCGAAGAAGAAGAAGGAGAATAAGTGGAAGAAGAAGAAGAAGTGGTACAAGTGGAAGAAGAAGAAGAAGTGGAAGAAGTGGAAGAAGTGGAAGAAGTGTACGAGTGGACAAAGTTGACGAACTTGACGAAGTGGAAGAGTGGACGAAGTGGACGAAGTTGACGAACTGGACGAAGTTGACGAAGAAGAAGAAGGATAAGAAGTGGAAGAAGAAGATGAAGTCGCTGAACTGGAAGAAGTAGACGAAGTGAATGAAGTGAACAAAGAGGACGAAGTGGGCGAAGTTGAGGAAGTGGACAAAGTTGAAGAACTGGACGAAGAAGAAAAAGGGGAAGAACTGGAAGAAGAAGAAGAAGTGGTAGAAGTGGAAGAAGAAGAAGAAGTGGGTGAAGTGGAAGAAGGGGAAGAAGTCGAAGACGTGGAAGTAGTTGAAGAAGTGGACGAAGTTGACGAAGAAGAAGAAGGAGAACAAGTGGAAGAAGAAGAAGAAGTGGTACAACTGGAAGAAGAAGAAGAAGTGGACGAAGTGGATGAAGTAGACGAAGAAGAAGGAGAAGAAGTGGAAGAAGAAGAAGAAGTGGTACAAGTGGAAGAAGATGAAGTAGTGGAAGAAGTGGAAGAAGTGTACGAAGTGGACGAAGTGGACGAAGTGGACGAAGAGGACGGAGTGGACGAAGATGACGAAGTTGACGAAGAAGAAGAAGGAGAAGAAGTGGAAGAAGAAGAAGTGGAAGAAGTGGAAGAAGTGTACGAAGTGGATGAAGGGGACGAAGTGGACGAAGTGAACGAAGTGGAAGAAGAGGACGAACTGGACGAAATGAATGAAGTGATCGAAGAGGACGAAGTGGACGAAGTTGACAAAGTGGACGAACTGGACGAAGTTGACGAACTGGACGAAGAAGAAGAAGGAGAAGAAGTGGAAGAAGAAGAAGAAGTGGATGAAGTGGAAGAAGTGGAAGAAGTGGAAGAAGTGGACGAAGTGGACGAAGTGAATGAAGTGAACGAAGCGGACGAAGTGGACGAAGTTGACGAACTGGAGGAAGTTGACGAACTGGACGAAGAAGAAAAAGGGGAAGAAGTGGAAGTAGAAGAAGAAGTGTTACAAGTTGAAGAAGAAGAAGAAGTGGATGAAGTGGAAGAAGTCGAAGACGTGGAAGAAGTGAAAGAAGTGGACGAAGTTGACGAAGAAGAAGAAGGAGAAGAAGTGGAAGAAGAAGAAGAAGTGGTACAAGTGGAAGAAGATGAAGAAGTGGAAGAAGTGGAAGAAGTGGAAGAAGTGGACGAAAAGGACGAAGTGGACGAAGATGACGAAGCTGACGAAGAAGAAGAAAGAGAAGAAGTGGAAGAAGAAGAAGAAGTGGTATAAGTGGAAGAAGAAGCAGAAGAAGTGGAAGAAGTGGAAGAAGTGGAAGAAGTGTACGAAGTGGACAAAGTTGACGAAGTGGACGAAGTGGAAGAAGTGGACGAACTGGACGAAATGAATAAGTGAACAAAGAGTACGAAGTGGACGAAGTTGACGAACTGGACGAAGAAGAAGAAGGAGAAGAAGTGGAATAAGAAGAAGAAGTGGTACAAGTGGAAGAAGAAGAAGAAGTGGATGAAGTGGAAGAAGTGGAAGAAGTCGAAGACGTGGAAGAAGTGGAAGAAGTGGAAGAAGTGGACGAAGTGGACGAAGTTGACGAAGTTGACGAAGAAGAAGAAGGAGAAGAAGTGGAAGAAGAAGAAGAAGTGTATGAAGTGGACGAAGTGGACGAAGAAGAAGAAGGAGAAGAAGTGGAAGAAGTCGAAGAAGTGGACGAAGTGAAGGAAGTGAAGGAAGTGGACGAAGTGGATGAAGTTGACGAACTGGACGACGAAGAAGAAGGGGAAGAAGTGGAAGAAGAAGAAGAAGTGGTACAAGTGGAAGAAGAAGAAGTGGATGAAATGGAAGAAGTGGAAGAAGTCGAAGAAATAGAAGAAGTTGAAGAAGTGGACGAATTGGATGAATTGGACGAAGTCGACGAAGATGACGAAGTTGACGAAGAAGAAGAAGGAGAAGAAGTGGAAGAAGAAGAAGAAGTGGAAGAAGTGGAAGTAGTCGACAAAGTGGACGAAGTGGACAAAGCGGACGAATTGGACGAAGTGTACGAAGTGGACGAAGTTGACGAAGTGGACGAAGTGGGCGAAGTGGGCGAAGTGGAAGAAGTGGACGAAGTGGAGGAAATGAATGAAGTGAACGAAGTTGACGAACTGGTCGAAGTTGACGAAGTGGACGAAGAAGAAGGAGAAGACGTGGAAGAAGAAGAAGTGGTACAAGTGGAAGAAGAAGAAGAAGTGGATGAAGTGGAAGAACTAGAAGAAGTCGGAGAATTGGAAGAACTGGAAGAAGTCGAAGAAGTTGACGAAGTGGACGAAGTGGACGAAGTGGACGAATTGGACGAACTGGACGAACTGGACGAAGTGGAAGAACTGCACGAAGTGGACGAAGTTGACGAAGTGGACGAAGTTCACGAAGTGGACGAAGTTCACGAAGTGGACGAAGTTCACGAAGTGGACGAAGTTCACGAAGTGGACGAAGTTCACGAAGTGGACGAAGTTCACGAAGTGGACGAAGTGGAAGAAGTGGACAAAGTGGATAAAGTGGCCGAAGTGGCCGAAGTGGATGAAGTGAAGGAAGTGGTGAAAGTGGAGGAAATTGAGGAAGTGGACGAAGTGGACGAACTGAAGGACGTGGACAAAGTGGACGAACTGGACGAACTGAAGGACGTGGACGAAGTGGACGAAGTGACGAAGTCCACGATGTGGAGGGAGTGGAGGAAGTAGACGAAGTTGAGGAAGTGGACGAAGAAGAAGAAGGAGAAGAAGTGGAAGAAGTGGAAGAAGTGGACAAGGTGGAAGAAGTTGGCGAAGTGGACGAAGTGGACGAAGGGGACGAAGGGGACGAAGTGGAAGAGGTGGACGAAGTGGACGAATGGCATGAAGTGGAGGAAGTGGAGGAAGTAAACGAAGTTGACGAAATGGACGAAGTTGACGAACTGGACGAAGAGGAACATGGGGAAGAAGTAGAAGAAGAAGAAGAAGTGGTACAAGTGGAAAAAGAAGAAGAAGTGGATGAAGTGGAAGAAGTGGAAGAAGTGGAATAAGTGTACGAAGTCGACATAGCTGACCAAGTGGACGAAGTGGAAAAGTGGACGAAGTGAAAGAAGTTGACAAGTGGACGAAGTGGAAGAACTAGAAGAAGTCGAAGAACTGGAAGAAGTGTACGAAGTGGACGAAGTTGACGAAGTGGACAAAGTGGACGAACTGGACGAAGTGGACAAGGTGGACGAACTGCACGAAGTGGACGAAGTTCTCGAACTGGACGAAGTGGAAGAAGTGGACGAAGTGCACGAAGTGGAAGAAGTGGAATAAGTGGAATAAGTGGACGAAATGGACGAAGGGGACGAAGTGGGGGAAGTGGACGAAGTGGACGAAATGGAGGAAGTGGACGAAGTTGATGAACTGGACGAAGTTGACGAACTGGACGAAGAAGAAGAAGAAGGGGAAAAGTGGAAGACGAAGAAGAAGTGGTACAAGTGGAAGAAGAAGAAGTGGAGGAGGTAGAAGAAGTGTACGAAGTGCATAAAGTTTACGAAGTGGAAGAAGTTGACGAAGTGGACGAAGTGGACGAAGTGAATGTAGTGAAGGAAGTGGACGAAGTGGACGAAGTTGACGAAGTGGACGAAGTTAACGAAGTGGCCGAAGTGGACGAAGATGACGAAGTTGACGGAGAAGAAGAAGGAGAAGAAGTGGAAGAAGAAGAAGAAGTGGTACAAGTGGAAGAAGAAGAAGAAGTGGATGAAGTTGACGAAGTGAACGAAGAAGAAGAAGGAGAAGAAGTGGAAGCAGTCGAAGAAGTTTACGAAGTGAATGAAGTGAACGAACTAGATGAAATGGATGAAGTTGACGAACTGGACGCAGAAGAAAAAGGGGAAGAAGTGGAAGAAGAAGAAAAAGTGGTATAAGTGGAAGAAGAAAAAGAAGTGGATGAAGTGGAAGAAGTCGAAGACGTGCAAGCAGTGGAAGAAGTGGACGAAGTGGACGAAGATGACGAAGTGGACGAAGTGGAAGAAGTGGACGAAGTGGAACAAGTGGACGAAATAAATGAAGTGGACGAAGTTGACGAACTGGACGAAGAGGAAGAAGGAGAAGAAGTGGAAGAAGAAGAAGAAGTGGTACAAGTGGAAGAAGTGGAAGAAGTCGAAGAAGTGGAAAAAGTGGAAGAAGTGGAAGAAGTGGAAGAAGTGTACGAAGTGGACAAAGTTGACCAAGTGGACAAAGTGGAAGAAGTGGACGAAATCAATGAGGTGAACGAAGAGGACGAAGTGGACGAAGTTGACGAAGTTGACGAAGAAGAAGAAGGAGAATAAGTGGAAGAAGAAGAAGAAGTGGTACAAATGGAAGAAGTGGAAGAAGTGCACGAAGTGGAAGAAGTGTACGAACTGGGCGAAGTGGACGAAGTGGACGAAGTGGACGAAGATGACAAAGTTGACGAAGATGAAGAAGGAGAAGAAGTGGAAGAAGAAGAAGAAGTGGTACAAGTGGAAGAAGAAGAAAAAGTGGATGTAGTGGACGAAGTGGAGGAAGAAGAAGGAGAAGAAGTGGAAGAAGTCGAAGAAGTGGACGAAGTCGACGAAGTGGATGAAGTGGACGAAGTGAATGAAGTGAACGAAGAGGACGAAGTGGACAAAATTGACAAACTGGACGAAGTTGAAAAAGTGTACGAAGTGGATAAAGTTGACGAAGTGGACGAAGTGGACGAAATAAATGAAGTGGACGAAGTTGACGAACTGGACGAAGAAGAAGAAGGTGAAGAATCGGAAGAAGTGTACGAAGTGGACAAAGTTGACGAAGTGGACGAAGTGGATGACGTGGAACAAGTGGACGAAGTGGACGAAATGAATGAATTGAACGAAGAGGACGAAGTGGAGGAAGTGGACGAATTGGACGAAGTTGACGAAGAAGAAGAAGGAGAAGAAGTGGAAGAAGAAGAAGAAGTGGTACAAGTGGAAGAAGAAGAAGATGTGGAAGAAGTGGACGAAGCGGAAGAAGTCGAAGAAGTGGGAAAAGTGGAAGACGTGTACGAAGTGGACGAAGTGGACGAAGTGGACGCAGTGGACTAAGTGGACGAAGATAAAGAAGTTGATGAAGAAGAAGAAGCAGAAGAAGTAGAAGAAGAAGAAGAAGTGGTACAAGTGGAAGAAGAAGAAAAAGTCGAAAAAGTGGCCGAAGTGGATGAAGTGGACGAAGTGGACGAAGTGGACGAAGTGAATGAAGTGAACGAAGAGGACGAAGTGGACGAAGTTGACAAACTGGACGAAGTTGACGAACTGGACGAAGAAGAAAAAGGGGAAGAAGTGGAAGAAGAAGAACAAATGGTACAAATGGAAGAAGAAGAAGAAGTGGATGAAGTGGAAGAAGTGGAAGAAGTCGAAGACGTGGAAGAAGAAGAAGAAGTGGTACAAAGGGAAGAAGAAGAAGAAGTGGTACAAGTGGAAGAAGAAGAAGAAGTGGATGAAGTTGACGAAGTGAACGAAGAAGAAGAAGGAGAACAAGTGGAAGCAGTCGAAGAAGTGTACGAAGTGAATGAAGTGAACAAACAGGACGAAATGGACGAAGTTGACAAACTAGACGAAGTTGACGAACTGGACGAAGAAAAAGAAGGAGAAGAAGTGGTACAAGTGGAAGAAGAAGAAGAAGTGGATGAAGTGGATGAAGTGGACAAAGTGGATGAAGGAGAAGAAGGAGAAGAAGTGGAAGAAGTCGAAGAAGTGGACGAACTGAAGGACGTGGACGAAGTGGACGAGGTGAACGAAGTTGACTAAGTGGACGAAGTGGACGAATTTGACGAAGTGACGAAGTGGACGAAGTGGAAGAAGTGGACGAAGTGGACGAAATAAATGAAGTGGACGAAGTTGATGAACTGGACGAAGTTGACGAACTGGACGAAGAAGAAGAAGGAGAAGAAGTGCAAGAAGAAGAAGAAGTGGTACAAGTGGAAGAAGAGGAAGAAATGGAAGAAGTCGAAGAAGTGGAAAAAGTGGAAGAAGTGGAAGAAGTGTACGAAGTGGACAAAGTTGACGAAGTGGACGAAGTGGAAGAAGTGGACGAAGTGGAGGAAGAAGAAGAAGGAGAAGAAGTGGAAAAAGTCGAAAAAGTGGACGAAGTGGATGAAGTGGACGAAGTGGACGAAGTGAATGAAGTGAACGAAGTGGACGAAATTGACGAACTGGACGAAGAAGAAAAAGGGGAAGAAGTGGAAGAAGAAGAACAAATGGTACAAGTGGAAGAAGAAGAAGAAGTGGATGAAGTGGAAGAAGTCGAAGAAGTCGAAGACGTGGAAGAAGAAGAAGAAGTGGTACAAGTGGAAGAAGAAGAAGAAGTGGTACAAGTGGAAGAAGAAGAAGAAGTGGATGAAGTTGACGAAGTGAACGAAGAAGAAGAAGGAGAACAAGTGGAAGCAGTCGAAGAAGTGTACGAAGTGAATGAAGTGAACGAACTGGACGAAATGGACGAAGTTGACGAATTGGACGAAGAAAAAGAAGGAGAAGAAGTGGTACAAGTGGAAGAAGAAGACGAAGTGGATGAAGTGGATGAAGTGGACAAAGTGGATGAAGGAGAAGAAGGAGAAGAAGTTGAAGAAGTCGAAGAAGTGGACGAACTGAAGGGCGTGAACGAAGTGGACGAGGTGAACGAAGTTGACTAAGTGGACGAGGTGGACGAATTTGAGGAAGTGACGAAGTGGACGAAGTGGACGAAGTGACGAAGTCCACGAAGTGGAGGAGGAAGTGGAGGAAGTAGACGAAGTTGACGAACTGGACGAAGAAGAAGAAGGAGAAGAAGTGGAAGAAGTGGATGAAGTGGACGAAGTGGACGAAATAAATGAAGTGGACGAAGTTGATGAACTGGACGCAGTTGACGAACTGGACGAAAAAGAAGAACGAGAAGAAGTGCAAGAAGGAGACGAAGTGGAAGAAGTGGAAGAAATGGAAGAAGTCGAAGAAGTGGAAAAAGTGGAAGAAGTGGAAGAAGTGTACGAAGTGGACAAATTTGACGAAGTGGACGAAGTGGAAGAAGTGTACGAAGTGGACGAAGTGGACGAAGTGGACGAAGATGACGAAGTTGACGAAGAAGAAGAAGGAGAAGAAGTGGAAGAAGAAGAAGTTGTACAAGTGGAAGAAGAAGAAGTGGATGTAGTGGACGAAGTGGACGAAGAAGAAGAAGGAAAAGAAGTCGAAGAAGTCGAAGAAGTGGACGAAGTGGACGAAGTGGACGAAGTGGACAAAGTGGACGAAGATGACGAAGTTGAAGAAGAAGAAGTGGACGAAGTGAATGAAGTGAACGAAGAGGACGAAGTGGACGAAATTGACGAACTGGACGAAGTTGACAAAGTGTACGAAGTGGACAAAGTTGACGAAGTGGACGAAGTGGAAGAAGAAGTGGACGAAGTGGACGAAATAAATGAAGTGGACAAAGTTGACGAACTGGACGAAGTTGTCGAACTGGACGAAGAAGAAGAAGGAGAAGAAGTGGAAGAAGAAGAAGAAGTGGTAGAAGTGGAATAAGTGGACGAAGAAGAAGAAGGAGAAGAAGTGGAAGAAGTTGAAGAAGTGGACGAAGGGAATGAAGTGAACGAAGAGGACGAAGTGGACGAAGTTGACGAAGTTGACGAACTGGACGAAGTTGACGAACTGGACGAAGAAGAAAAAGGGGAAGAAGTGCAAGAAGAAGAAGAAGGGGTACAAGTTGCAGAAGAAGAAGAAGTGGAAGAAGTGGAAGACGTCGAAGACGTCGAAGAAGTGGAAGAAGAGGACGAAGTTGACGAAGTTCACGAAGAAGAAGGAGAAGAAGTGGAAGAAGAAGAAGAGGAGGTACAAGTGGAAGAAGAACAAGAAGTGGAAGAAGTGGAAGAAGTGGACGAAGTGGACGAAGATGACGAAGTTGACGAAGAAGAAGAAGGAGAATAAGTGGAAGAAGGAGAAGAAGTGGTACAAGTGGAAGAAGAAGAAGAACTGGAAGAAGTGGAAGAAGTGTACGAAGTGGACAAAGTGGACGAAGACGACGAAGTTGACGAAGAAGAAGAAAGAGAATAAGTGGAAGAAGAAGAAGAAGTGGTACAAGTGGAAGAAGAAGAAGAAGTGGAAGAAGTGGAAGAAGTGGAAGAAGTGTACGAAGTGGACAAAGTTGACGAAGTGGACGAAGTGGAAGAAGTGGACGAAGTTGACGAACTGGACGAAGTTGACGAAGTCGACGAAGAAGAAAAAGGGGAAGAACTGGAAGAAGAAGAAGAACTGGTAGAAGTGGAAGAAGAAGAAGAAGTTGATGAAGTGGAAGAAGGGGAAGAAGTCGAAGACGTGGAAGAAGTGGAAGAAGTGGACGAAGTTGACGAAGAAGAAGAAGGAGAACAAGTGGAAGAAGAAGAAGTGGTACAACTGGAAGAAGAAGAAGAAGTGGATGAAGTGGACGAAGTGGACGAAGAAGAAGAAAGACAAGAAGTGGAAAAGTCGAAGAAGTGGACGAAGTTGACGAATTGAATGAAGTGAACATAGTGAAAGAATTTGACGTACTAGACGAAGAAGAAAAAGCGGAAGAACTGGAAGAAGAAGAAGAAGTGGTACAAGTGGAAGAAGAAGAAGAAGTGGATGAAGTGGAAGAAGTCGAAGACGTGGAAGAAGTGGACGAAGTTGACGAAGAAGAAGAAGGAGAAGAAGTGGAAGAAGAGGAAGAAGAAGTGGTACAACTGGAAGAAGAAGAAGAAGTGGAAGAAGTGGAAGAAGTGTATGAAGTGGACAAAGTTGACGAAGTGGACGAAGTGGAAGAAGTGGACGAAATGAATGAAGTGAACTAAGAGGACGAAGTTGACGAAGAAGAAGAAGCAGAAGAAGTGGAAGAAGAAGAAGAAGTGGTACAAGTGGAAGAAGAAGAAGAAGTGGAAGAAGTGGACGAAGTCAAAGAAGTGGAAGAAGTGGACGAAGTGGACGAAGATGACGAAGTTGACGAAGAAGAAGAAGGAGAAGAAGTGGAAGAAGAAGAAGAAGTGGTACAAGTGAAAGAAGAAGAAGAAGAAGTGGATGTAGTGGACGAAGTGGACGAAGAAGAAGAAGGAGAAGAAGTGGAAGAAGTTGAAGAAGTTGACGAAGTGGACGAAGTGGATGAAGTCGACGAAGTGAATGAAGTGAACGAAATGGACGAAGTTCACGAACTGGACGAAGTTGACGAACTGGACGAAGAAGAAAAAGGGCAAGAAGTGGATGAAGAAGAAGAAGTGGTACAAGTGGAAGAAGAAGAAGAAGTGGATTAAGTGGAAGAAGTGGAAGAAGTTGAAGACGTGGAAGAGGTGGAAGAAGTGGACGAAGTGGACGAAGTTGACGAAGAAGAAGAAGGAGAAGAAGTGGAAGAAGAAGAAGAAGTGGTACAAGTGGAAGAAGATGAAGTAGTGGAAGAAGTGGAAGAAGTGGAAGAAGTGGAAGAAGTGTACGAAGTGGACGAAGTGGACGAAGAGGACGAAGTGGACGAAGATGACGAAGTTGACGAAGAAGAAGACGGAGAAGAAGTGGAAGAAGAAGAAGAAGTGGTACAAGTGGAAGAAGAAGAAGAAGTGGAAGAAGTGGAAGAAGTGGAAGAAGTGTACGAAGTGGACAAAGTTGACGAAGTGGACGAAGTGGACGAAGTGAACGAAGTGGAAGAAGAGGACGAACTGGACGAAATGAATGAAGTGATCGAAGAGGACGAAGTGGACGAAGTTGACGAAGTTGACGAACTGGACGAAGTTGACGAACTCGACGAAGAAGAAGAAGGAGAAGAAGTGGAAGAAGAAGAAGAAGTGGTACAAGTGGAAGAAGAAGAAGAAGTGGATGAAGTGGAAGAAGTGGAAGAAGTGGAAGAAGTGGAAGAAGTGGACGAAGTGAATGAAGTGAACGAAGCGGACGTAGTGGACGAAGTTGACGAACTGGACGAAGTTGACAAACTGGACGAACTTGACGAACTGGACGAAGAAGAAAAAGGGGAAGAAGTGGAAGTAGAAGAAGAAGTGTTACAAGTGGAAGAAGAAGAAGAAGTGGATGAAGTGGAAGAAGTTGAAGAAGTCGAAGACGTGGAAGAAGTGAAAGAAGTTGACGAAGTTGACGAAGAAGAAGAAGGAGAAGAAGTGGAAGAAGAAGAAGAAGTGGTACAAGTGGAAGAAGATGAAGAAGTGGAAGAAGTGGAAGAAGTGGAAGAAGTGAAAGAAGTGGACGAATAGGACGAAGTGGATGAAGATGACGAAGCTGACGAAGAAGAAGAAAGAAAGAAGTGGAAGAAGAAGAAGAAGTGGTACAAGTGGAAGAAGAAGAAGAAGAAGTGGAAGAAGTGGAAGAAGTGTACGAAGTGGACAAAGTTGACGAAGTGGACGAAGTGGACAAAGTGGACAAAGTGGAAGAACTGGACGAACTGGACGAAATGAATGAAGTGAACGAAGAGTACGAAGTGGACGAAGTTGACGAACTGGACGAAGAAGAAGAAGGAGAAGAACTGGAATAAGAAGAAGAAGTGGTACAAGTGGAAGAAGAAGAAGAAGTGGATGAAGTGGAAGAAGTGGAAGAAGTCGAAGACGTGGAAGAAGTGGACGAAATGGACGAAGCGAATGAAGTGAACGAAGCGGACGAAGTGGACGAAGTTGACGAACTGGACGAAGAAGAAAAAGGGGAAGAAGTGGAAGTAGTGGATGAAGTGGTACAAGTGGAAGAACATGAAGAAGTGGAAGAAGTGGAAGAAGTGGAAGAAGTGTACGAAGTGGATAAAGTGGACGAAGACGACGAAGAAGAAGAAGGAGAAGAAGTGAAAGAAGAAGAAGATGTGGTACAAGTGGAAGAAGAAGAAGAAGTGGAAGAAGTGGAAGAAGTGGAAGAAGAGTACGAAGTGGACAAAGTTGACGAAGTGGACGAAGTGAACGAAGTGGAAGAAGTGGACGAACTAGACGAAATGAATGAAGTGATCGAAGAGGACGAAGTGGACGAAGTTGACGAAGTTGACGAACTGGACGAAGAAGAAGAAGGAGAAGAAGTGGAAGAAGAAGAAGAAGTGGTACAAGTGGAAGAAGAAGAAGTGGATGAAGTGGAAGAAGTGGAAGAAGTCGAAGAAGTGGAAGAAGTGGAAGAAGTGGACGAAGTGGACGAAGTGAATGAAGTGAACGAAGAGGACGAAGTGGACGAAGTTGACGAACTAGACGAAGTTGACGAACTGGACGAAGAAGAAAAAGGGGAAGAAGTGGAAGAAGAAGAAGAAGTGTTACAAGTGGAAGAAGAAGAAGAAGTGGATGAAGTGGAAGAAGTGGAAGAAGTCGAAGACGTGGAAGAAGTGAAAGAAGTGGACGAAGTTGACGAAGAAGAAGGAGAAGAAGTGGAAGAAGAAGAAGAAGTGGTACAAGTGGAAGAAGAAGAAGAACTTGAAGAAGTGGACGAAGTCGAAGAAGTGGAATAAGTGGACGAAGTGGACGAAGATTACGAAGTGGATGAAGTGAAAGAAGTGGAAGAAATCGAAGACGTGGAAGAAGTAGAAGAAGTGGACGAAGTTGACGAAGAAGAAGAAGGAGAAGAAGTGGAAGAAGAAGAAGAAGTGGACGAAGTGGACGAAGAAGAGGAAGGAGAAGAAGTGGAAGAAGTCGAAGAAGTGGACGAAGTGGACGAAGTGAATGAAGTGAACAAAGTGGATGAAGTGGAAGAAGTTGACGTACTGCGCGAAGAAGAAAAAGGGGAAGAAGTGGAAGAAGAAGAAGAAGTGGTACAAGCGGAAGAAGAAGAAGAAGTGGATGAAGTGGAAGAAGTGGAAGAAGTGGACGAAGTTGACGAAGAAGAAGAAAGAGAAGAAGTGGAAGAAGAAGAAGAAGAAGTGGTACAACAGGAAGAAGAAGAAGAAGTGGAAGAAGTGGAAGAAGTGTACGAAGTGGACAAAGTTGACGAAGTGGACGAAGTGGACGAAGTGGAAGAAGTGTAAGAAGTGGACAAAATGGACGAAATGAATGAAGTGAACGAAGAGGACGAAATGGACGAAGTTGACGAAGTTGACGAAGAAGAAGAAGGAGAAGAAGTGGAAGAAGAAGAAGAAGTGGTACAAGTGGAAGAAGAGGATGAAGTGGAAGAAGTGGACGAAGTTGAAGAAGTCGAAGAAGTCGAAGAAGTGGAATAAGTAGACGAAGTGGACGAAGATGACGAAGTTGACGAAGAAGAAGAAGTGGCAGAAGAAGAAGAAGTGGTACAAGTGGAAGAAGAAGAAGAAGTGGACGAAGTGGACGAAGAAGAAGAAGGAGAATAAGTGGAAGAAGTCGAAGAAGTGGACGAAGTGCACGAAGTAGACGAAGTGAATGAAGTGAACGAAGAGGACGAAGTTCACGAACTGGACGAAGTTGACGAACTGGACGAAGAAGAAAAAGGGCAAGAAGTGGATGAAGAAGAAGAAGTGGTACAAGTGGAAGAAGATGAAGAAGTGGAAGAAGTGGAAGAAGTGGAAGAAGTGGAAGAAGTGTACGAAGTGGACGAAGTGGACGAAGTGGACGAAGTGGACGAAGTGGACGAAGTGGACGAAGTGGACGAAGTGGACGAAGTGGACGAAGTGGACGAAGAGGACGAAGTGGACGAAGATGACGATGTTGACGAAGAAGAAGAAGGAGAAGAAGTGGAAGAAGAAGAAGAAGTGGTTCAAGTGGAAGAAGAAGAAGAAGTGGTACAAGTGGAAGAAGAAGAAGAAGTGGAAGAAGTGGTAGAAGTGGAAGAAGTGTACGAAGTGGACAAAGTTGACGAAGTGGACGAAGTGGACGAAGTTGACGAACTGGACGAAGAAGAAGAAGGAGAAAAAGTGGAAGAAGAAGAAGAAGTGGTACAAGTGGAAGAAGAAGAAGAAGTGGATGAAGTGGAAGAAGTGGAAGAAGTCGAAGACGTGGAAGAAGTTGAAGAAGTGGACCAAGTGGACGAAGTTGACAAAGTTGACGAAGAAGAAGAAGGAGAAGAAGTGGAAGAAGAAGAAGAAGTGGTACAAGTGGAAGAAAAAGAAGAAGTGGAAGAAGTGGAAGAAGTGTACGAAGTGGACGAAGAAGACGAAGTGGACGAAGTGGACGAAGATGACGAAGTTGAAGAAGAAGAAGAAGTAGAAGAAGTGGAAGAGAAAGAAGAAGTGGTACAACTGGAAGAAGAAGAAAAAGTCGATGAAGTGGACGAAGAAGAAGAAGTGATCGAATTGGACGAAATGAATGAAGTGAACGAAGAGTACGGAGTGGGCGAAGTTGACGAACTGGACGAAGAAGAAGAAGGAGAAGAAGTGGAAGAAGAAGAAGAAGTGGTACAAGTGGAAGAAGAAGAAGAAGTGGAAGAAGTCGAAGAACTGGAAGCAGATGACGAAGTTGACGAAGAAGAAGAAGGAGAAGAAGTGGAAGAAGAAGTGGTACAAGTGGAAGAAGAAGAAGAAGTGGATGAAGTGGACGAAGTGGACTAAGAAGAAGAAGGAGAAGAAGTGGAAGAAGTCGAAGAAGTGGACGAAGTGAATCAAGTGAACGAAGAGGACGAAGTGGACGAAGTTGACGAACTGGACAAAGAAGAAAAAGGGGAAGAAGTGAAAGAAGAAGAAGTGGTACAAGTGGCAGAAGAAGAAGAAATGGACGAAGTGGAAGAAGTGGAAGAAGTCGAAGACGTGGAAGAAGTGGACGAAGTGGACGAAGTTGACGAAGTTGACGAAGAAGAAGAAGGAGAAGAAGTGGAAGAAGAAGAAGAAGTGTAAGAAGTGGAAGAAGTGTACGAAGTGGACAAATTTGACGAAGTGGACGAAGTGGACGAAGTGGACGAAGTGGAAGAAGTGGACGAAGTGGACGAAATGAATGAAGTGAACGAAGAGGACGAAGTGGACGAAGTTGACGAACTGGACGAAGTTGGCGAACTCGACGAAGAAGAAGAAGGAGAATAAGTGGAAGAAGAAGAAGAAGAAGTGGTACAAGTGGAAGAAGAAGAAGAAGTGGGTGAAGTGGAAGAAGTGGATGAAGTCGAAGACGTGGAAGAAGTGGACGAAGTTGACGAACTGGACGAAGAAGAAGAAGGAGAAGAAGTGGAAGATGAAGAAGAAGTGGTACAAGTGGAAGAAGAAGAAGAAGTGGAAGAAGTGGAAGAAGTGGAAGAAGTTTAAGAACTGGAAGAAGTGGACGAAGTGGAAGAAGATGACGAAGTTGACGAAGAAGAAGAAGGAGAAGAAGTGGAAGAAGAAGTGGTACAAGTGGAAGAAGAAGAAGAAGTGGTACAAGTGGCAGAAGAAGAAGAAGTGGACGAAGTGGAAGAAGTGGACGAAGATGACGAAGTTGACGAAGAAGAAGAGGGAGAATAAGTGGAATAAGAAGAAGTGGTATAAGTGGAAGAAGAAGTGGAAGTGGAAGAAGTGGAAGAAGTGGAAGAAGTGTACGAAGTGGACAAAGTTGACGAAGTGGACGAAGTGGAAGAAGTGGACGAAGTGGACGAAATGAATGAAGTGAACGAAGAGGACGAAGTAGACGAAGGTGACGTACTGGACGAAGTTGACGAACTGGACGAAGAAGAAGAAGGCAAAAAGTGGAAGAAGAAGAAGAAGTGGTACAAGTGGAAGAAGAAGAAGGAGTGGATGAGGTGGAAGAAATGGAAGAAGTGGAAGAAGTGGAAGAAGTGGAGGAAGTAGACGAAGTGGAGGAAGTGGACGAAGCGGACGAAGTTCACAAAGTGGACGAACTGGACGAACTCCACGAAGTGGACGAAGTTGACGAACTGGACGAAGAAGAAGGAGAAGAACTGGAAGAAGAAGAAGAAGAAGTGGTGGAAGTGGAATAAGAAGACGAAGTGGATGAAGTGGAAGAAGTGGAAGACGTGGAAGAAGCGGAAGAAGTGGACGAAGTTGACGAAGAAGAAGAAGGAGAAGAAGTGGAAGAAGCAGAAGAAGTGGTACAACTGGAAGAAGAAGAAGAAGTGGAAGAAGTGGAAGAAGTGGAAGAGGTGGAAGAAGTGTACGAAGTGGACAAAGTATACGAAGTGGACGAAGTGGAAGAAGTGAACGAAGTGGACGAAATGAATGAAGTGGAAGAAGTGGAAGAAGTGGAAGAAGTCGAAGAACTGGAAGAAGTGGAAGAAGCGTACGACGTGGACGAAGTCAAAGAAGATGACGAAGTTGACGAAGAAGAAGAAGGAGAAGAAGTGGAAGAAGAAGAAGAAGTGGTACAAGTGGAAGAAGAAGAAGAAGTGGTACAAGTGGATGAAGTGGACGAAGAAGAAGAAGGAGAAGAAGTGGAAGAAGTCGAAGAAGTGGACGAAGTGGACGAAGTGAATGAAGTGAGTGAAGAGGACGAAGTGGACGAAGTTGACGAACTGGACGAAGAAGAAAAAGGGGAAGAAGTGGAAGACGAAGAAGAAGTGGTACAAGTGGCAGAAGAAGAAGATGTTAAAGAAGTGGAAGAAGTGGAAGAAGTGGAAGAAGTGCAAGAAGTGTACAGAGTGGACAAAGTTGACGAACTGGACGAAGTGGAAGAAGTGGACAAAGTTGACGAACTGGACGAAGTTGACGAAGTTGAAGAAGTGGAAGAAGAAGAAGAAGCGGTACTGGAAGAAGAAGAAGAAGTGGATGAAGTGGAAGAAGTGGAAGAACTGGAAGAACTGGACGAAGTGGAGGAAGTGGACGAAGTTGACGAAGTTGACGAAGTTGACGAAGTGGAGGAAGTGGACGAAGAGGACGAAGTGGACGAAGGGGACGAAGTGGAAGAAGTGGACTACGTGGATGAAGTGGACGAAGTGCAGGAAGTGGAGGAAGTGGAGGAAGTAAACGAAGTTGACGAAGTGGTAGAAGTGGAACAAGTGGACGAAGTGAATGAAGTGAACGAAGAGGACGAAGTGGACTAAGTTGACGAACTGGACGAATTTGACGAACTGGACGAAGAAGAAGAAGGGGAAGAAGTGGAAGAAGAAGAAGAAGTGGTACAAGTGGAAGAAGAAGAAGAAGTGGATGAATTGGAAGTGGAAGAAGTGCATGAAGTGGACGAAGTTCACGAAGTGGACGAAGTGGAAGAAGTGGAAGAAGTGGAAGAAGTGGAAGAAGTGGAAGAAGTGGAAGAAGTGGAAGAAGTGGACGAAGTGGGTGAAGTTGACGAAGTGGGTGAAGTGGAAGAAGTGGACGAACTTGACGAAGTGGAAGAAGTGGAAGAAGTGCACGATGTGGACGAAGTGGATGAAGTGGACGAAGTTGACGAAGTTTACGAAGAAGAAGAAGGAGTACAAGTGGAAGAAGAAGAAGAAGTGGAAGAAGTCGAAGAAGTGGAAGATGTGGAAGAAGTGGACAAAGTTGATGAAGTGGACAAAGTGATAAAAGTGGACGAAGTGGACAAAGTGAATGAAATGGACGAAGTTGACGAACTGGACAAAGAAGAAGAAGGAAAAGAAGTGGAAGAAGCAGAAGAAGTGGTACAAGTAGAAGAAGAAGAAGAAGAAGTGGATAAAGTGGAAGAAGTGGAAGAAGTCGAAGAAGTAGACGAAGTTGACGAAGTGGACGAAGTGGACGAAGTGGACAAAGTGGACGAAGAGGATGAACTGGACGAAGTGGACCGTTGTGGACGAATTGCACGAGGTGGACGAAGTGGACGAATTTCACGAAGTGGACGAAATAGACGAAGTGGAAGAAATGGAAGAAGTGGAGGAAGTGCACGAAGTGGAGGAAGTGGAGGAAGTGGAGGAAGTAGAGGAAGTTGACGAAGTGGACGAAGTGGAAGAAGTGGAAGAAGTGGACGAAGTTGACGAAGTGGACGAAGTGGACGAACTGCACGAAGTGGACGAAGTTCACGAAGTGGAAGAAGTGAACGAAGTGGAAGAAGTGGACGAAGTGCACGAAGTGGAACAAGTGCTCGAAGTGGACGAAGTGCTCGAAGTGGACGAAGTGGTGGAAGTGTAGGAAATTGAGGACGTGGACGAACTGAAGGACGTGGACGAAGTTGACGAAGTGGACGAAGTGGACGATGTGGACGAAGTGGACAAAGTGGATTTAGTGGACGAAGCGGACGAAGAAGAAGAAGGAGAAGAAGTGGAAGAAGTGGAAGAGGTGGAAGAAGTGGACGAAGTGGACGAAATGGACGAAGTGGACGAAGTAGACGAAGTTGACGAAGTGGACGAAGAAGAACAATGAGAAGAAGTGGAAGAAGTTGAAGAAGTGGGCGAAGTAGACGAAGTGGACGAAGTGGAAGAAGTGGACGAAGTGAATGAATTGGACGTAGTTGACGAACTGGACGAAGTTAATGGACTGGACGAAGAAGAAGAAGGGGAAGAAGTGGAAGAAGAAGAAGAAGTGCTACAAGTGGAAGAAGAAGAAGTGGAAGAAGTGGAAGAAGTGGAAGAAGTGGAAGAAGTGGAAGAAGTGGTAGAAGTGGAAGAAGTAGACGAAGTGGAGGAATTGGACGAAGTGGACGAAATAGACGAAGTGGACGAAGTTGACGAAGAAGAAGAAGGAGAAGAAGTGGAAGAAGAAGAATTGGTACAACTGGAAGAAGAAAAAGAAGTGGAAGAAGTGGAAGAAGTCGAAGAAGTGGAAGAAGTGCATTATGTGTACGAAGTGGACAAAGTTGACGAAGTTGACGAAGTGGACGAAGTGGACGAAGTGGACGAAGTGGACGAGGTGGAAGAAGTGGACAAAGTTGACGAACTGGACGAAGAAGAAGGAGAACAAGTCGAGCAAGAAGAAGAAGTGGTACAAGTGGAAGAAGAAGAAGAAGTGGATGAAGTGGAAGAAGTGGAAGAAGTGGAAGAAGTGGAAGAAGTGGAAGAAGTGGAAGAAGTGGAAGAAGTGGACGAAGTGGACGAAGTTCACGAAGTGGACGAAGTGGACGAAGTTCACGAAGTGGACGAAGTGGACGAAGGGGACGAACTGGAAGAAGTGGACGAAGTGGAGCACATGGACGAAGTGTAGGAAGTGGAGGAAGTAAACAAAGTTGACGAAGTGGACGAAGAAGAAGGAGAAGATGTGGCAAAAGTAGAAGAACTGGACGAAGTGGAACAAGTGGACGAAATGGATAAAGTGAATGAAGTGAACGAAGAGAACGAAGTGGACGAACTTGACGAACTGGACGAATTTGACGACCTGGACGAAGAAGAAGTGGATGAAGTGGAAGAAGTGGAAGAAGTGGAAGAAGTGGAAGAGGTGAAAGAAGTGGACGAAGCGGACGAAGTGGACGAAGTGGACAAAGGGGAAGAAGTGGAAGAAGTGGACGAAGTGGAGGAAATGGACGAAGTGCAGGAAGTGGAGGAAGTAAACGAAGTTGACGAAGTGGACGAAGAAGAAGAAGGAGAAGATGTGGCAGAAGTAGAAGAAGTGGACGAAGTGGAACAAGTGGACGAAGTGGATGAAGTGAATGAGGTGAACGAAGAGGACGAAGTGGACGAAGTTGACGAACTGGACGAATTTGACGACCTGGACGAAGAAGAAGAAGGGGAAGAAGTGGAAGAAGAAGAAGAAGAAGTGGTACAAGTGGAAGAAGAAGAAGAAGTGGATGAAGTGGAAGTGGAAGAAGTGGAAGAAGTGGAAGAGGTGGAGGAAGTGGAGGAAGTGAAGGAAGTGGAGGAAGTGGAGGAAGTGGACGAACTGGACGAATTGGACGAACTGCACGAAGTGGATAAATTGGACGAAGTTCACGAAGTGGACGAAGTGTACGAAGGGGACGAATTAGACGAAGTTTGTCAAGTGGACGAAGTTGGTGAAGTGGAAGAAGTGGACGAAATGGACGAAGTGGAAGAAGTGGACGAAGTGGGTGAAGTGTACGAAGTGGAAGAAGTGGACGAAGTGAACGAAGTGAACGAAATGGACAAAGTTGACGAAGTGGACGAAGAAGAAGAAGTGGAAGAAGAAGAAGAATTGGTAGAAGTCGAAGAAGTGGAAGAAGTGGACGATGTGGACGAAGTGGACGAAGTGGATGAGGTGGACGAAGTGGACGAAGTTGACGAAGTTTACGAAGAAGAAGAAGGAGAAGACGTGGAAGAAGAAGAAGAAGCGGTACAAGTGGAAGAAGAAGAAGAAGTGGAAGAAGTGGACAAAGTTGATGAAGTGGACAAAGAGAAAGAAGTGGACGAAGTGCACGAAGTTGACAAACTGGACGAAGTTGACAAACTGGACAAAGAAGAAGAAGGAGAAGAAGTGGAAGAAGCAGAAGAAGTGGTACAAGTGGAAGAAGAAGAAGAAGTGGATGAAGTGGTACAAGTGGAAGAAGAAGAAGAAATGGATGAAGTGGGAGAAGTGGAAGAAGAAGAAGAAGTGGAAGAAGTGGAAGAAGTAAACGAAGTTGACGAAGTGGACGAAGTGGACGAAGTGGACGAAGTGCACGAATTGGACGAAGAGGACGAACTGGACGAACTGGACTGTTGTGGACGAATTGCACGAGGTGGACGAAGTGGACGAAGTTCACGACGTGGACGAAGTGGACGAAGTGGATGAAGTGGACGAAGTGGATGAAGTAGACGAAGTGGAAGAAGTGGACGAAGTGCACGAAGTGGAGGAAGTGGATTAAGCAGACGAAGTTGACGAAGTGGACGAAGAAGAAGAAGGAGAAGAAGTGGAAGAAGTGGACGAAGTGGATGAAGTGGACGAAGTGGACGAACTGGACGAAGTGGACGAAGTGGACGTAGTGGACGAACTGCACGAAGTGGAGGAAGTGGTGGAAGTGGATGAAGTGGACGAAGTTCACGAAGTGGACGAAGTGGAAGAAGTGGACGAAGTGGAATAAGTGAAAGAAGTGGACGAAGTGGACGAAGTTGACGAAGTGGATTAAGCAGACGAAGTTGACGAAGTGGACGAAGAAGAAGAAGGAGAAGAAGTGGAAGAAGTGGACGAAGTTGACGAAGTGGACGAAGTGGACGAAGTGGACGAAGTGGACGAACTGGACGAAGTGGACGAAGTGGACGTAGTGGACGAACTGCACGAAGTGGAGGAAGTGGTGGAAGTGGATGAAGTGGACGAAGTTCACGAAGTGGACGAAGTGGAAGAAGTGGACGAAGTGGAATAAATGAAAGAAGTGGACGAAGTGGACGAAGTGAACGAAGTGGACGAAGTGGGGGAGGTGGACGAAGTGGGTGAAGTGGACGAAGTGGAAGAAGTGGACGAAAAGGATGAAGTGAATAAAGTGAACGAAGTAGACGAAGTTGAGGAACTAGACGAAGTTGACGAACTGGACGAACATGGAAGAAGAAGAAGAACTGGAAGAAGAAGAAGACGTGGTACAAGTGGAAGAAGAAGAAGAAGTGGAAGAAGTGGAAGAAGTGGAAGAAGAGAAGAAGTGGAAGAAGTGGAAGAAGTGGACAAAGTTGATGAAGTGGACAAAGTGAAAGAAGTGGACGAAGTGCACGAAGTTGACGAACTGGACGAAGTTGACGAACTGGACAAAGATGAAGAAGGAGAAGAAGTGGAAGAAGCAGAAGAAGTGGTACAAGTGGAAGAAGAGGAAGAAGTGGATGAAGTGGTACAAGTGGAAGAAGAAGAAGAAGAAGTGGATGAAGTGGGAGAAGTGGGAGAAGTGGAAGAAGAAGAAGAAGTGGAAGAAGCGGACGAAGTGGGGGAAGTGGACGAACTGGGTGAAGTGGACGAAGTGGACGAAGTGGAAGAAGTGGACGAAAAGGATGAAGTGAATAAAGTGAACGAAGTGGACGCAATTGAGGAACTAGACGAAGTTGACGAACTTGACGAACTGGGAAGAAGAAGAAGAACTGGAAGAAGAAGAAGAAGAAGTGGTGCAAGTGGAAGAAGAAGAAGAAGTGGAAGAAATGTACGAAGTGGACAAACTTGATGAAGTGGACGAAGTGGACGAAGTGAATGAAGTGGACGAAGTGGGCAAAGTGGATGAAGTTGACGAAGTTGACGAACGGGACGAAGAAGAAGAAGGAGAAGAAGTGGAAGAAGAAGAAGAAGTGGTACAAGTGGAAGAAGAAGCTGAAGTGGTACAAGTGGAAGAAGAAGAAATGGATGAAGTGCAAGAAGTGGAAAAAGTGGAAGACGTGGAAGAAGTGGAAGAAGTGGAAGAAGTGGACGAAGTTCACGAAGTGCACGAAGCCAAAGAAGTGGACGAAGTGGAAGAAGAGGAAGAAGTGGACGAAGTCGGTGAAGTGGACGAAGTCGGTGAAGTGGACGAAGTGGGTGAAGTGGACGAAGTGGAAGAAGTGGACGAAGTGGAAAAAGTGGACGAAGTGAATAAAGTGAATGAAATGGATGAAGTGGACGAAGTTGACGCAGTGGACGAAGAAGAAGAAGTGGAAGAAGAAGAAGAATTGGTAGAAGTCGAAGAAGTGGAAGAAGTGGAAGAAGTGGAAGAAGTGGACGAAGTGGACGAAGTGGTGGAAGTCGAGGAAATTGAGGAAGTGGAGGAACTGAAGGACGTGGACGAACTGAAGGACGTGGACGAAGTGGACGAAGTTGACGAAGTGGGCGAAGTGGACGAAGTGGACGAAGTGGACGAAGTGGACAAAGTTGACAAAGTGGACGAAGTTGACGAAGTGGACAAAGTGGACGAAGTTCACGAAGTGCACGAAGTGGAGCAAGTAGACGAAGTTGACGAAGTGAACAAAGAAGAAGACGGAGAAGAAGTGGAAGAAGTGGAAGAAGTGGAAGAAGTGGAAGAAGTGGACGAAGTGGAGGAAGTGGACGAAGTGAATGAAGTGAACGAAGTGGACGAAGTGGGCGAAGTTGACGAACTGGACGAAGAAGAAGAACGGGAAGAAGTGGAAGAAGAAGTAATACAAGTGGAAGAAGAACAACAAGTGGATGAAGTGGAAGAAGTGGAAGAAGTGGAAGAAGTGGAAGAAGTGGACGAAGTGAACGAAGTGGACGAAGTTGACGAACTGGACGAAGTTGACGAACTGGACGAAGTTGACGAACTGGACGAAATTGACGAACTGGACGAAGAAGAACAAGGGGAAGAAGTGGAAGAAGAAGAAGAAGTAATACAAGTGGAAGAAGAAGAACAAGTGGATGAAGTGGAAGAAGTGGAAGAAGTGGAAGAAGTGGAAGAAGAGGAAGAAGTGGACGAAGTGGAGGAAGTGGACGAAATAGACGAAGTGCACGAAGTGGACGAAGTTGACCAAGAAGAAGAAGGAGAAGAAGTAGATGAAGAAGAAGTGGTACAAGTGGAAGAAGAAGAAGAAGTGGAAGAAGTGGAAGAAGTGGAAAAAGTGGAAGAAGTCGAAGAAGTGGAAGAAGTGCAAGAAGTGTACGAAGTGGACGAAGTGGACGAAGAGGACGAAGTGGACGAAGTGGAGGAAGTGGACGAAATGGACGAAGTGGACGAAGTGGAAGAAGTGGACGAAGTTGACGAACTGGACGAAGAAGAAGAAGGAGAAGAAGAAGTGGAAGAAGAAGAAGAAGTGGAAGAAGTGGACGAAGTTGACGGAGTGGACGAAGTGGATGAAGTGGATTAAGTAGAAAAAGTGGACGAACTGCACGAGGTGGACGAAGTAGACGAAGTTCACGAAGTGGACGAAGTGGAAGAAGTGGACGTAGTGGGTGAAGTGTACGAAGTGGAAGAAGTGGACGAAGTGGTGGAAGTCGAGAAAATTGAGGAAGTGGACGAACTGAAGGACGTGGACGAAGTGGACGAACTGAAGGACGTGGACGAAGTGGGCGAAGTTGACGAAGTCGATGAAGTTGTCGAAGTGGGCGAAGTGGACGAAGTGGACGAAGTGGACGAAGTGGACGAAGCTGACGAAGTGGACGAAGTTGACGAAGTGGGCGAAGTGGACGAAGTGGACGAAGTGGACGAAGTGCACGAAGTTCACGAAGTGGAGGAAGTAGACGAAGTTGACGAAGTGGACGAAGAAGAAGACGGAGAAGAAGTGGAAGAAGTGGAAGAAGGGAACGAAGTGGAAGAAGTGGAAGAAGGGAACGAAGTGGAAGAAGTGGACAAAGTGGACGAAGTGAATGAACTTAACGAAGTGGACGAAGTGGACGAAGTTGACGAACTGGACGAAGTTGACGAACTGGACGAAGAAGAGGAAGGGGAAGAAGTGGAAGAAGAAGAAGAAGTAATACAGGTGGAAGAAGAAGAACAAGTGGATGAAGTGGAAGAAGTGGAAGAAGTCGAAGAAGTCGAAGAAGTGGAAGAAGTGGACGAAGTGGAGTAAGTGGACGAAGTGGACGAAATAGACAAAGTGCACGAAGTGGACGAGGTTGACGAAGTTGACCAAGAAGAAGAAGGAGAAGAAGTGGAAGAAGAAGAAGTGGTACAAGTGGAAGAAGAAGAACAAGTGGAAGAAGTGGAAGAAGTGGAAGAAGTGGAAGAACTGTACGAAGTGTACGAAGTGGACGAAGTGGACGAAGTGGACGAAGTGGACGAAGTGGACGAAGTGGACGAAGTGGACGAAGTGGAAGAAGTGGACGAAGTTGACGAACTGGACGAAGTTGACGAACTGGACGAAGAAGAAGAAGGAGAAGAAGTGGAAGAAGAAGAAGAAGTGGAACAAGTGGAAGAAGAAGAAGAAGAAGTGGAAGAAGAAGAAGAATTGGTAGAAGTCGAAGAAGTGGACGAAGTGGAAGAAGTGGAAGAAGTGGACGAAGTGGTGTAAGTCGAGGACATTGAGGAAGTGGACGAACTGAAGGACGTGGACGAAGTGGACGAACTGAAGGACGTGGACGAAGTGGACGAAGTTGACGAAGTTGACGAAGTGGACGAGGTGGGCGAAGTGGACGAAGTTGACGAAGTGGACGAAGTTGACGAAGTGGACGAAGTTGACGAAGTTGACGAAGTGGACGAAGTGGACAAAGTGCACGAAGTGGAGGAAGTAGACGAAGTTGACGAAGAAGAAGATGGAGAAGAAGTGGAAGAAGTGGAAGAAGTGGACGAAGTGGAAGAAGTGGACGAAGTGGACGAAGTGGACGAAGTGAATGAAGTGAACGAAGTGGACGAAGTTGACGAACTGGACGAAGTTGACGAACTGCAAGAAGAAGAAGGGGAAGAAGTGGAAGAAGAAGAAGAAGTAATACAAGTGGAAGAAGAAGAACAAGTGGATGAAGTGGAAAAAGTGGAAGAAGTCGAAGAAGTGGAAGAAGTGGAAGAAGTGGACGAAGTGGAGGAAGTGGACGAAATAGACGAAGTGCACGAAGTGGACGAAGTTGACCAAGAAGAAGAAGGAGAAGAAGTGGAAGAAGAAGAAGTGGTACAAGTTGAAGAAGAAGAAGAAGTGGAAGAAGTTGAAGAAGTGGAAGAAGTGGAAGAAGTGCAAGAAGTGTACGAAGTGGACGAAGTGGACGAAGTGGACGAAGTGGACGAAGTGGACGAAGTGGACGAAGTGGACGAAGTGGACGAAGTGGACGAAGTGGACGAAGTGGACGAAGTGGACGAAGTGGACGAAGTGGACGAAGTGGACGAAGTGGAAGAAGTGGACGAAGTTGACGAAGTTGACGAAGTTGACGAACAAGTGGAACAAGTGGATGAAGAAGAAGAAGTGGATGAAGTGGAAGAAGTGGAAGAAGTGGACGAAGTGGACGAAGTTGACGAAGTGGACGAAGTTCACGAAGTTGACGAAGTGGGCGAAGTGGACGAAGTGGACGAACTGCACCAGGTGGACGAAGTTGACGAAGTGGACGAATTGCACGAAGTTCACGAAGTGCACGAAGTGGAAGAAGTAGACGAGGTGGACGTAGAAGAAGACGGAGAAGAAGTGGATGAAGTGGAAGAAGTGGAAGAAGTGGAAGAAGTGGACGAAGTGGAAGAAGTGGACGAAGTGAATGAAGTGAACGAAGTGGACGAAGTGGACGAAGTTGACGAACTGGACGAAGAAGAAGAAGTGGAAGAAGAAGAAGAAGTAATACAAGTGGAAGAAGAAGAACAAGTGGATGAAGTGGAAGAAGTGGAAGATGTCGAAGAAGTGGAAGAAGTGGAAGAAATGGAGGAAGTGGAGGAAGTCGACGAAGTGGACGAAATAGACGAAGTGCACGAAGTGGAAGAAGTTGACGAAGTTGACCAAGAAGAAGAAGGAGAAGAAGTGGAAGAAGAAGAAGTGGTACAAGTGGAAGAAGAAGAAGAAGTGGAAGAAGTGGAAGAAGTGGAAGAAGTCGAAGAAGTCGAAGAAGTGGAAGAAGTGGAAGAAGTGGACGATGTGGACGAACTGGACGAAGTGGAAGAAGTGGAACAAGTGGACGAAGTTGACGAACTGGACGAAGAAGACGAAGGAGAAGAAGTGGAAGAAGAAGAAGAAGTGGAACAAGTGGAAGAAGAAGAAGAAGTGGATGAAGTGGAAGAAGTGGAAGAAGTGGACGAAGTTGACGAAGTGGACGAAGTGGACGAAGTGGATTAAGTAGATGAAGTGGACGAAGTTCACGAAGTGGACGAAGTGGAAGAAGTGGACGAAGTGGACGAAGAGGACGAAGTGGAAGAAGTGGACGTAGTGGACGAAGAGGACGAAGTGCAGGAAGTGGAGGAAGTGGAGGAAGTAAACGAAGTTGACGAAGAAGAAGACGGAGAAGCAGTGGCAGAAGTGGAAGAAATGGACGAAGTGGACGAAGAGGACAAAGTGATTGAAGTGAACGAAGTGGACGAAGTGGACGAAGTTGACGAACTGGACAAATTTGACGAACTGGACCAAGAAGAAGGGGAATAAGTGGAAGAAGAAGAAGAAGTGATACAAGTGGAAGACGAACAAGAAGTCGAAGAAGTGGAAGAAGTGGAGAAAGTAGACGAAGTGGACGAAGTGGACGAACTGGACGACATGGACAAACTGCACGAATTGGACGAAGTGGATGAAGCGGATGAAGTTCACGAAGTGGACGAAGTGCAGGAAGTGGACGAAGTGGAAGAAGGGGAAGAAGTGGACGAAGTGCACGATGTGGGCGAAGTGGACGAAGTGCACGATGTGGGCGAAGTGGACGAAGTGGACAAAGTTGACGAAGTTGACGAAGAAGAAGAAGGAGAAGAAGTGGAAGAAGAAGAAGAAATGGAAGAAGTGGACGAAGTGGAAGAAGTGGACGAAGTAGACGAACTGGACGAACTACACGAAGTGGACGAAGTTCACGAAGTGTTCGAAGTGGAAGAAGTGGATGAAGTGGACGAAGTCGAAGAAGTGGAAGAAGTAGACAAAGTGAACGAAGTGGACGAAGTTGACGAAGAGGAAGAAGTTGAAGACGTGGAAGCAGTAGAAGAAGTGGATGAAGAAGAAGAAGAAGAAGTGGAAGAAGTCGAAGAAGTGGAAGAAGTCGAAGAAGTGGAAGAAGTGGAAGAAGTGGAAGAAGTGGACAAAGTTGACGAAGTGGAGGAAGTGGACGAAGTGGAGGAAGTGGACGAACTGGACGAAGTGGACGAACTACACGAAGAGGACGAAGTGGAAGAAGTGCATGAAGTGGACGAAGTGCACAAAGTGGAAGAAGTGGACGAAGTGGGTGAAGTGGAAGAAGTGGACGAAGTACAAGAAGTGGAAGAAGTGCACGAAGTGGACGAAGTTGACGAAGAAGAAGAAGGAGAAGACGGGGAAGAAGAAGAAGAAGTAGTACAAGTGGAAGAAGAAGAAGAAGAAGTGGATGAAGTGGAAGAAGTGGAAGAAGTCGAAGAAGTGGAAGAAGTGGACAAAGTTGACGAAGTGGACGACGTGGACGACATGGACGAAGTGGAAGAAGTGGATAAAGTGGACGAAGTGGAAGAAGTGGACGAGGTGGACGAAGTGGACGAAGTGGAAGAAGTTGACGAAGTGGAAGAAGTGGACGAAGTTGACGAACTGGACGAAGTTAACGAACAGGACGAAGAAGAAGATGGATATTAAGTGGAAGAAGTGGAAGAAGTGGAAGAAGTGGACGAAGTGGAAGAAGTGGACGAAGTGGAAGAAGTGGATGAAGTGGAAGAAGTGGATGAAGTGGAAGAAGTGGAAGAAGTGGAAGAAGTGGACGAAGTGGACGATGTGGACGAACTGCACGAGGTGGACGAAGTCGACGAAGTTCAAGAAGTGGACGAAGTGGACGAAATGGAGGAAGTGGAGGAAGTAGACGAAGTTGACGAAGTGGACGAAGAAGAAGAAGGAGAAGAGGTGGAAGTAGTGGACGAAGTGGAAGCAGTGGACGAAGTGGACGAAGTTGACGAATTGGACGAAGTTGACGAACTGGACGAAGAAGAAGAAGGGGAAGAAGTGGAAGAAGAAGAAGAAGTAATACAGGTGGAAGAAGAAGAAGAACTAGATGAAGTGGAAGAAGTCAAAGAACTCGAAGAAGTGGAAGAAGTGGAGGAAGTGGACGAAGTGGACGAAATAGACGAAGTGGACGAAGTTGACGAAGTTGACAAAGAAGAACAAGGAGAAGAAGTGGAGAAGAAGAAGAAGTGGAAGAAGTGGAATAAGTGCAAGAAGTGGACAAAGTTGATGAAGTGGACGAAGTGGACGAAGTGAACGAAGTGGATGAAGTGACGAAGTGGAAGAAGTGAACAAAGTTGACGAACTGGACGAATTTGACGAATTGGACTAAGAAGAAGAAGGAGAAGAAGTTGAAGAAGAAGAAGAAGTGGAACCAGTGGAAGAAGAAGAAGTGGACGAAGTGGAAGAAGTGGAAGACGTGGAAGAAGTGGACGAAGCGGACGAAGTTGACGAAGTGGACGAAGTGGACGAAGTGGAAGCAATGGACGAAGTGGAGGAAGTGCACGAAGTGGACGAATTGGACGAAGTGGACGAAGTCGGTGAAGTGGACGAAGTGGGTGAAGTGGACAAAGGGGACGAAGTGGAAGAAGTGGATGAAGTGGACGAAGTGTAGGAAGTGGAGGAAGTGGAGGAAGTAAACGAAGTTGACGAAGAAGTGGAAGAAATGGATGAAGTGGAAAAAGTGGGAGAAGTGGACGAAGAGGACAAAGTGATTGAAGTGAACGAAGTGGACGAAGTGGACGAAGTTGCCGAACTGGACGAATTTGACGAACTGGATGAAGAAGAAGGGGAGGAAGTGGAAGAAGAAGAAGAAGTGGTACAAGTGGAAGAAGAAGAAGAAGTGGATGAAGTGGAAGTGGAAGAAGTGGAAGAAGTGGAAGAAGTGGACGAACTGGACGAACTGGACGAAGTGGACGAACTGCACAAACTGGACGAAGTGGACGAACTGCACGAATTGGACGAAGTGGATGAAGCGGATGAAGTTCACGAAGCGGACGAAGTGGATGAACTGGAAGAAGTGGAAGAAGTGGACGAAGTGCAGGATGTGGACGAAGTGGACGAAGTTGACGAAGTTGACGAAGAAGAAGAAGGAGAAGAAGTGGAAGAAGAAGAAGTGGGTGACGTGGACGAAGTGGGTGAAGTGGAAGAAGTGGAAGAAGTGGACGAAGTGTACGAAGTGGACAAAGTGGACGAAGTGGACGAAGTGGACGAAGTTGACGAAGAGGAAGAAGGAGAAGACGTGGAAGCAGTAGAAGAAGTGGTAGAAGTGGAAGAAGAAGAAGAAGAAGAAGTGGAAGAAGTTGAAGAAGTGGAAGAAGTCGAAGAAGTCGAAGAAGTGGAAGAAGTGGATAAAGTTGACGAAGTGGATGAAGTGGACGAAGTGGAGGAAGTGGACGAAGAGGACGAAGTGGAAGAAGTGGACGAAGTAGACGTAGTTGACGAAGTGGACGAAGTGCACGAAGTGGACGAAGTGGACGAAGTGGAAGCAATGGACGAAGTGGAGGAAGTGCACGAAGAGGACGAATTGGACGAAGTGGGTGAAGTGGACAAAGGGGACGAAGTGGAAGAAGTGGATGAAGTGGACGAAGTGCAGGAAGTGTAGGAAGTGGAGGAAGTAAACGAAGTTGACGAAGAAGAAGAAGGAGAAGAAGTGGCAGAAGTGGAAGAAATGGATGAAGTGGACGAAGTGGGAGAACTCGACGAAGAGGACAAAGTGATTGAAGTGAACGAAGTGGACGAAGTGGACGAAGTTGACGAACTGGACAAATTTGACGAACTGGACGAAGAAGAAGGGGAGGAAGTGGAAGAAGAAAAAGAAGTGGTACAAGTGGAAGAAGAAGAAGAAGTGGATGAAATGGAAGTGGAAGAAGTGGAACAAGTGGAAGAAGTGGAGGAAGTAGACGAAGTGGACGAACTGGACAAAATGGACGAACTGCACGAACTCGACGAAGTGGACGAACTGCACGAATTGGACGAAGTGGATGAAGCGGATGAAGTTCACGAAGTGGACGAAGTGCACGAAGTGGACGAAAACGAAGAAGTGGAAGAAGTGGACGAAGTGCAGGATGTGGACGAAGTGGACGAAGTTGACGAAGAAGAAGAAGGAGAAGAAGTGGAAGAAGAAGTGGGTGAAGTGGAAGAAGTGGACGAAGTGGAAGAAGTGGAAGAAGTGGACGAAGTGCACGAAGTGTACGAAGTGGACGAAGTGGACGAAGTGGACGAAGTGGACGAAGTGGACGAAGTGGACGAAGTTGACGAAGAGGAAGAAGGAGAAGACGTGGAAGCAGTAGAAGAAGTGGTAGAAGTGGAAGAAGAAGAAGAACAAGAAGTGGAAGAAGTTGAAGAACTGGAAGAAGTCGAAGAAGTCGAAGAAGTGGAAGAAGTGGATAAAGTTGACGAAGTGGATGAAGTGGACGAAGTGGAGGAAGTGGACGAAGAGGACGAAGTGGAAGAAGTGGACGAAGTAGACGTAGTTGACGAAGTGGACGAAGTGCACGAAGTGGACGAAGTGGACGAAGTGGAAGCAATGGACGAAGTGGAGGAAGTGCACGAAGAGGACGAATTGGACGAAGTGGGTGAAGTGGACAAAGGGGACGAAGTGGAAGAAGTGGATGAAGTGGACGAAGTGCAGGAAGTGTAGGAAGTGGAGGAAGTAAACGAAGTTGACGAAGAAGAAGAAGGAGAAGAAGTGGCAGAAGTGGAAGAAATGGATGAAGTGGACGAAGTGGGAGAACTCGACGAAGAGGACAAAGTGATTGAAGTGAACGAAGTGGACGAAGTGGACGAAGTTGACGAACTGGACAAATTTGACGAACTGGACGAAGAAGAAGGGGAGGAAGTGGAAGAAGAAAAAGAAGTGGTACAAGTGGAAGAAGAAGAAGAAGTGGATGAAATGGAAGTGGAAGAAGTGGAACAAGTGGAAGAAGTGGAGGAAGTAGACGAAGTGGACGAACTGGACAAAATGGACGAACTGCACGAACTCGACGAAGTGGACGAACTGCACGAATTGGACGAAGTGGATGAAGCGGATGAAGTTCACGAAGTGGACGAAGTGCACGAAGTGGACGAAAACGAAGAAGTGGAAGAAGTGGACGAAGTGCAGGATGTGGACGAAGTGGACGAAGTTGACGAAGAAGAAGAAGGAGAAGAAGTGGAAGAAGAAGTGGGTGAAGTGGAAGAAGTGGACGAAGTGGAAGAAGTGGAAGAAGTGGACGAAGTGCACGAAGTGTACGAAGTGGACGAAGTGGACGAAGTGGACGAAGTGGACGAAGTTGACGAAGAGGAAGAAGGAGAAGACGTGGAAGCAGTAGAAGAAGTGGTAGAAGTGGAAGAAGAAGAAGAACAAGAAGTGGAAGAAGTTGAAGAACTGGAAGAAGTCGAAGAAGTGGAAGAAGTGGACAAAGTTGACGAAGTGGGCGAAGTGGAGGAAGTGGAGGAAGTGGAGGAAGTGCAGGAAATGGAGGAAGTGGACGAACTGGACGAACTGCACGAAGTGGACGAAGTGGACGAAGTTCACGAAGTGGACGAAGTGGAAGAAGTGCACGAAGTGGACGAAGTGCACAAAGTGGAAGAAGTGGAAGAAGTGGACGAAGTGGAAGGAAGTGGACGAACTGGACGAAGTTAACGAACTGGACGAAGAAGAAGTAGGAGATTAAGTGCTACAAGTGGAAGAAGTGGACGAAGTGGAAGAAGTGGATGAAGTGGAGGAAGTGGACGAAGTGGAAGAAGTGGACGAAGTGGAAGAAGTGGATGAAGTGGAAGAAGTGGAAGAAGTGGAAGAAGTGGACGAAGTGGACGAAGTGGACGAAGTGGACGAAGTGTACGAAGTGTACAATGTGGACGAACTGCACGAGGTGGACGAAGTGGACGAAGTGGACGAAGTTCAAGAAGTGGACGAAGTGGACGAAATGGAGGAAGTGGAGGAAGTAGATGAAGTGGACGAAGTGGACGAAGAAGAAGAAGGAGAAGAGGTGGAAGAAGTGGACGAAGTGGAAGCAGTGGACGAAGTGGACGAAATTGACGAACTGGACGAAGTTGACGAACTGGACCAAGAAGAAGGGGAATAAGTGGAAGAAGAAGAAGAAGTGATACAAGTGGAAGACGAACAAGAAGTGGATAAACTAAAAATGGAAGAAGTCGAAGAAGTGGAAGAAGTGGAGAAAGTAGACGAAGTGGACGAAGTGGACGAACTGGACGACATGGACAAACTGCACGAATTGGACGTAGTGGATGAAGCGGATGAAGTTCACGAAGTGGACGAAGTGCAGGAAGTGGACGAAGTGGAAGAAGGGGAAGAAGTGGACGAAGTGCACGATGTGGGCGAAGTGGACGAAGTGGACAAAGTTGACGAAGTTGACGAAGAAGAAGAAGGAGAAGAAGTGGAAGAAGAAGAAGTGGTACAAGTGGAAGAAGAAGAAGAAATGGAAGAAGTGGACGAAGTGGAAGAAGTGGACGAAGTAGACGAACTGGACGAACTACACGAAGTGGACGAAGTTCACGAAGTGTTCGAAGTGGAAGAAGTGGATGAAGTGGACGAAGTCGAAGAAGTGGAAGAAGTAGACAAAGTGAACGAAGTGGACGAAGTTGACGAAGAGGAAGAAGTTGAAGACGTGGAAGCAGTAGAAGAAGTGGATGAAGAAGAAGAAGAAGAAGTGGAAGAAGTCGAAGAAGTGGAAGAAGTGGAAGAAGTGGAAGAAGTGGAAGAAGTGGACAAAGTTGACGAAGTGGAGGAAGTGGACGAAGTGGAGGAAGTGGACGAACTGGACGAAGTGGACGAACTGCACGAAGAGGACGAAGTGGAAGAAGTGCATGAAGTGGACGAAGTGCACAAAGTGGACGAAGTGGGTGAAGTGGAAGAAGTGGACGAAGTGGACGAAGTACAAGAAGTGGAAGAAGTGCACGAAGTGGACGAAGTTGACGAAGAAGAAGAAGGAGAAGACGGGGAAGAAGAAGAAGAAGTAGTACAAGTGGAAGAAGAAGAAGAAGAAGTGGATGAAGTGGAAGAAGTGGAAGAAGTCGAAGAAGTGGAAGAAGTGGACAAAGTTGACGAAGTGGATGACGTGGACGACATGGACGAAGTGGAAGAAGTGGATAAAGTGGACGAAGTGGAAGAAGTGGACGAGGTGGACGAAGTGGACGAAGTGGAAGAAGTTGACGAAGTGGAAGAAGTGGACGAAGTTGACGAACTGGACGAAGTTAACGAACAGGACGAAGAAGAAGATGGATATTAAGTGGAAGAAGTGGAAGAAGTGGAAGAAGGGGACGAAGTGGAAGAAGTGGACGAAGTGGAAGAAGTGGATGAAGTGGAAGAAGTGGATGAAGTGGAAGAAGTGGAAGAAGTGGAAGAAGTGGACGAAGTGGACGATGTGGACGAACTGCACGAGGTGGACGAAGTGGACGAAGTTCAAGAAGTGGACGAAGTGGACGAAATGGAGGAAGTGGAGGAAGTAGACGAAGTTGACGAAGTGGACGAAGAAGAAGAAGGAGAAGAGGTGGAAGTAGTGGACGAAGTGGAAGTAGTGGACGAAGTGGACGAAGTTGACGAATTGGACGAAGTTGACGAACTGGACGAAGAAGAAGAAGGGGAAGAAGTGGAAGAAGAAGAAGAAGTAATACAGGTGGAAGAAGAAGAAGAACTAGATGAAGTGGAAGAAGTCAAAGAACTCGAAGAAGTGGAAGAAGTGGAGGAAGTGGACGAAGTGGACGAAATAGATGAAGTGGACGAAGTTGACGAAGTTGACAAAGAAGAACAAGGAGAAGAAGTGGAGAAGAAGAAGAAGTGGAAGAAGTGGAATAAGTGCAAGAAGTGGACAAAGTTGACGAAGTGGACGAAGTGGACGAAGTGAACGAAGTGGATGAAGTGACGAAGTGGAAGAAGTGAACGAAGTTGACGAACTGGACGAATTTGACGAATTGGACTAAGAAGAAGAAGGAGAAGAAGTTGAAGAAGAAGAAGAAGTGGAACCAGTGGAAGAAGAAGAAGTGGACGAAGTGGAAGAAGTGGAAGAAGTGGAAGACGTGGAAGAAGTGGACGAAGCGGACGAAGTTGACGAAGTGGACGAAGTGGACGAAGTGGACGAAGTGGAAGCAATGGACGAAGTGGAGGAAGTGCACGAAGTGGACGAAGTGGACGAATTGGACGAAGTTGACGAAGTCGGTGAAGTGGACGAAGTGGGTGAAGTGGACAAAGGGGACGAAGTGGAAGAAGTGGATGAAGTGGACGAAGTGTAGGAAGTGGAGGAAGTGGAGGAAGTAAACGAAGTTGACGAAGAAGTGGAAGAAATGGATGAAGTGGAAAAAGTGGGAGAAGTGGACGAAGAGGACAAAGTGATTGAAGTGAACGAAGTGGACGAAGTGGACGAAGTTGCCGAACTGGACGAATTTGACGAACTGGATGAAGAAGAAGGGGAGGAAGTGGAAGAAGAAGAAGAAGTGGTACAAGTGGAAGAAGAAGAAGAAGTGGATGAAGTGGAAGTGGAAGAAGTGGAAGAAGTGGAAGAAGTGGACGAAGTGGACGAATTGGACGAACTGGACGAAGTGGACGAACTGCACAAACTGGACGAAGTGGACGAACTGCACGAATTGGACGAAGTGGATGAAGCGGATGAAGTTCACGAAGCGGACGAAGTGGATGAAGTGGAAGAAGTGGAAGAAGTGGACGAAGTGCAGGATGTGGACGAAGTGGACGAAGTTGACGAAGTTGACGAAGAAGAAGAAGGAGAAGAAGTGGAAGAAGAAGAAGTGGGTGACGTGGACGAAGTGGGTGAAGTGGAAGAAGTGGAAGAAGTGGACAAAGTGGACAAAGTGGACGAAGTGGACGAAGTGGACGAAGTGGACGAAGTTGACGAAGAGGAAGAAGGAGAAGACGTGGAAGCAGTAGAAGAAGTGGTAGAAGTGGAAGAAGAAGAAGAAGAAGAAGTGGAAGAAGTTGAAGAAGTGGAAGAAGTCGAAGAAGTCGAAGAAGTGGAAGAAGTGGATAAAGTTGACGAAGTGGATGAAGTGGACGAAGTGGAGGAAGTGGACGAAGAGGACGAAGTGGAAGAAGTGGACGAAGTAGACGTAGTTGACGAAGTGGACGAAGTGCACGAAGTGGACGAAGTGGACGAAGTGGAAGCAATGGACGAAGTGGAGGAAGTGCACGAAGAGGACGAATTGGACGAAGTGGGTGAAGTGGACAAAGGGGACGAAGTGGAAGAAGTGGATGAAGTGGACGAAGTGCAGGAAGTGTAGGAAGTGGAGGAAGTAAACGAAGTTGACGAAGAAGAAGAAGGAGAAGAAGTGGCAGAAGTGGAAGAAATTGATGAAGTGGACGAAGTGGGAGAACTCGACGAAGAGGACAAAGTGATTGAAGTGAACGAAGTGGACGAAGTGGACGAAGTTGACGAACTGGACAAATTTGACGAACTGGACGAAGAAGAAGGGGAGGAAGTGGAAGAAGAAGAAGAAGTGGTACAAGTGGAAGAAGAAGAAGAAGTGGATGAAATGGAAGTGGAAGAAGTGGAACAAGTGGAAGAAGTGGAGGAAGTAGACGAAGTGGACGAACTGGACAAAATGGACGAACTGCACGAACTCGACGAAGTGGACGAACTGCACGAATTGGACGAAGTGGATGAAGCGGATGAAGTTCACGAAGTGGACGAAGTGCACGAAGTGGACGAAAACGAAGAAGTGGAAGAAGTGGACGAAGTGCAGGATGTGGACGAAGTGGACGAAGTTGACGAAGAAGAAGAAGGAGAAGAAGTGGAAGAAGAAGTGGGTGAAGTGGACGAAGTGGAAGAAGTGGAAGAAGTGGACGAAGTGCACGAAGTGTACGAAGTGGACGAAGTGGACGAAGTGGACGAAGTGGACGAAGTGGACGAAGTTGACGAAGAGGAAGAAGGAGAAGACGTGGAAGCAGTAGAAGAAGTGGTAGAAGTGGAAGAAGAAGAAGAACAAGAAGTGGAAGAAGTTGAAGAACTGGAAGAAGTCGAAGAAGTGGAAGAAGTGGACAAAGTTGACGAAGTGGGCGAAGTGGAGGAAGTGGAGGAAGTGGAGGAAGTGCACGAAGTGGAGGAAGTGGACGAACTGGACGAAGTGGACGAACTGCACGAAGTGGACGAAGTGGACGAAGTTCACGAAGTGGACGAAGTGGAAGAAGTGCACGAAGTGGACGAAGTGCACAAAGTGGAAGAAGTGGAAGAAGTGGACGAAGTGGAAGGAAGTGGACGAACTGGACGAAGTTAACGAACTGGACGAAGAAGAAGAAGGAGATTAAGTGCTACAAGTGGAAGAAGTGGACGAAGTGGAAGAAGTGGATGAAGTGGAGGAAGTGGACGAAGTGGAAGAAGTGGACGAAGTGGAAGAAGTGGATGAAGTGGAAGAAGTGGAAGAAGTGGAAGAAGTGGACGAAGTGGACGAAGTGGACGAAGTGGACGAAGTGTACGAAGTGTACAATGTGGACGAACTGCACGAGGTGGACGAAGTGGACGAAGTGGACGAAGTTCAAGAAGTGGACGAAGTGGACGAAATGGAGGAAGTGGAGGAAGTAGATGAAGTGGACGAAGTGGACGAAGAAGAAGAAGGAGAAGAGGTGGAAGAAGTGGAAGCAGTGGACGAAGTGGACGAAATTGACGAACTGGACGAAGTTGACGAACTGGACGAAGAAGAAGAAGTGGAAGAAGTGGAAGAAGAAGAAGAAGTAATACAAGTGGAAGAAGAAGAAGAACTGGATCAAGTGGAAGAAGTGGAAGAAGTCGAAGAAGTGGAAGAAGTGGAGGAAGTGGACGAAATAAACGAAGTGCACGAAGTGGACGAAGTTGACGAAGTTGACCAAGAAGAATTAGGAGAAGAAGTGGAAGAAGAAGAAGTGGTACAAGTGGAAGAAGAACAACAAGTGGAAGAAGTGGAAGAAGTGGAAGAAGTGGAAGAAGTGGACGAAGTTGACGAACTGGACAAATTTGACGAACTGGACGAAGAAGAAGGGGAGGAAGTGGAAGAAGAAGAAGAAGTGGTACAAGTGGAAGAAGAAGAAGAAGTGGATGAAATGGAAGTGGAAGAAATGGAACAAGTGGAAGAAGTGGAGGAAGTAGACGAAGTGGACGAACTGGACAAAATGGACGAACTGCACGAACTCGACGAAGTGGACGAACTGCACGAATTGGACGAAGTGGATGAAGCGGATGAAGTTCACGAAGTGGACGAAGTGCACGAAGTGGACGAAAACGAAGAAGTGGAAGAAGTGGACGAAGTGCAGGATGTGGACGAAGTGGACGAAGTTGACGAAGAAGAAGAAGGAGAAGAAGTGGAAGAAGAAGTGGGTGAAGTGGACGAAGTGGAAGAAGTGGAAGAAGTGGACGAAGTGCACGAAGTGTACGAAGTGGACGAAGTGGACGAAGTGGACGAAGTGGACGAAGTGGACGAAGTTGACGAAGAGGAAGAAGGAGAAGACGTGGAAGCAGTAGAAGAAGTGGTAGAAGTGGAAGAAGAAGAAGAACAAGAAGTGGAAGAAGTTGAAGAACTGGAAGAAGTCGAAGAAGTGGAAGAAGTGGACAAAGTTGACGAAGTGGGCGAAGTGGAGGAAGTGGAGGAAGTGGAGGAAGTGCACGAAGTGGAGGAAGTGGACGAACTGGACGAAGTGGACGAACTGCACGAAGTGGACGAAGTGGACGAAGTTCACGAAGTGGACGAAGTGGAAGAAGTGCACGAAGTGGACGAAGTGCACAAAGTGGAAGAAGTGGAAGAAGTGGACGAAGTGGAAGGAAGTGGACGAACTGGACGAAGTTAACGAACTGGACGAAGAAGAAGAAGGAGATTAAGTGCTACAAGTGGAAGAAGTGGACGAAGTGGAAGAAGTGGATGAAGTGGAGGAAGTGGACGAAGTGGAAGAAGTGGACGAAGTGGAAGAAGTGGATGAAGTGGAAGAAGTGGAAGAAGTGGAAGAAGTGGACGAAGTGGACGAAGTGGACGAAGTGGACGAAGTGTACGAAGTGTACAATGTGGACGAACTGCACGAGGTGGACGAAGTGGACGAAGTGGACGAAGTTCAAGAAGTGGACGAAGTGGACGAAATGGAGGAAGTGGAGGAAGTAGATGAAGTGGACGAAGTGGACGAAGAAGAAGAAGGAGAAGAGGTGGAAGAAGTGGAAGCAGTGGACGAAGTGGACGAAATTGACGAACTGGACGAAGTTGACGAACTGGACGAAGAAGAAGAAGTGGAAGAAGTGGAAGAAGAAGAAGAAGTAATACAAGTGGAAGAAGAAGAAGAACTGGATCAAGTGGAAGAAGTGGAAGAAGTCGAAGAAGTGGAAGAAGTGGAGGAAGTGGACGAAATAAACGAAGTGCACGAAGTGGACGAAGTTGACGAAGTTGACCAAGAAGAATTAGGAGAAGAAGTGGAAGAAGAAGAAGTGGTACAAGTGGAAGAAGAACAAGAAGTGGAAGAAGTGGAAGAAGTGGAAGAAGTGGAAGAAGTGGACGAAGTTGACGAAGTGGATGAAGTGGACGAAGTGGACGAAGAGGAAGCAATGGACGAAGTGGACGAAGTGCACGAAGTGGACGAATTGGACGAAGTGGACGAAGTGGGTGAAGTGGACGAAGGGGACGAAGTGGAAGCAGTGGACGAAGAGGACAAAGTGCAAGCAGTGGAGGACGTGGAGGAAGTAAATGAAGTTGACGAAGAAGAAGAAGGAGAAGAAGTGGGAGAAGTGGAAGAAATGGACGAAGTGGGAGAAGTGGACGAAGAGGACAAAGTGATTGAAGTGGACGAAGTGGACGAAGTTGACGAACTGGACGAATTTGACGAACTGGACAACGAAGAAGGGGACGAAGTGGAAGAAGAAGAAGAAGTGGTACAAGTGGAAGAAGAAGAAGAACTGGTACTAGTGGAAGAAGAAGAAGAAGTGGACGAAGTGGACGAAGTTGACGAAGAAGAAGAAGGAGAAGAAGTGGAAGAAGTGGACGAAGTGGAAGTAGTGGACGAAGTGGACGAACTGCACGAAGTGGACGAAGTTCACAAAGTGGACGAAGTGGAAGAAGTGGATGAAGTGGACGAAGTGGGTGAAGTGGACGAAGTGGGTGAAGTGGAAGAAGTGGACGAAGTGGACCAAGTGGATGAAGTGGAAGAAGTGGACGAAGTTGACCAAGTGGAAGAACTGGACGAAGTGCACGAAGTGGACGAAGTGCACGAAAATGAAGAAGTGGGTGAAGTGGACGAAGTGGGTGAAGTGGACGAAGTGGTCGAAGTGGACGAAGTGGAAGAAGTGGAAGAAGTGGACGAAGTTGACGAAGAGGAAGAAGGAGAAGACGTGGAAGCAGTAGAAGAAGTGGTACAAGTGGAAGAAGAAGAACAACAAGAAGTGGAAGAAGTTGAAGAAGTGGAAGAAGTCGAAGAAGTCGAAGAAGTGGAAGAAGTGGAAGAAGTGGAAGAAGTCGACAAAGTTGACGAAGTGGACGAAGTGGAGGAAGCGGAGGAAGTGGAGGAAGTAGAGGAAGTGGACGAACTGGACGAAGTGGACGAAGTGGACGAAATGGACGAACTGCACGAAGTGGACGAAGTTCACGAAGTGGACGAAGTGGAAGAAGTGGAAGAAGTGGACGAAGTGGGTGAAGTGGACGAAGTTGACGAAGTTGACGAAGAAGAAGAAGGAGAAGACGTGGAAGAAGAAGAAGTGGTACAAGTGGAAAAGAAGAAGAAGAAGTGGATGAAGTGGAAGAAGTGGAAGAAGTGGAAGAAGTGGAAGAAGTGGACAAAGTTGACGAAGTGGATGAAGTGGACGACGTGGACGAAGTGGAAGAAGTGGACGAAGTGGATGAAGTGGAAGAAGTGGACGAAGTGGACGAAGTGGAAGAAGTTGACGAAGTGGACGAAGGGGAAGAAGTGGACGAAGTTGACGAACTGGACGAAGTTAACGAACTGGACGAAGAAGAAGAAGGAGATGAAGTGGTACAAGTGGAAGAAGTGGACGAAGTGGAAGAAGTGGATGAAGTGGAAGAAATGGAAGAAGTGCACGAAGTTTATGAAGTGGATGAAGTGGACGAAGTGGACGAACTGCACAAGGTGGACGAAGCGGACGAAGTTCACGAAGTGGAGGAAGTGGATGAAGTGGAGGAAGTGGAGGAAGTAGACGAAGTTGACGAAGTGGACGAAGAAGAAGAAGGAGAAGAAGTGGAAGAAGTGGACGAAGTTGACGAACTGGACGAAGAAGAAGAAGGAGAAGAAGTGGAAGAAGAAGAAGTGGTACAAGTGGAAGAAGAAGAAGTGGATGAAGTGGAAAAAGTGGAAGAAGTCGAAGAAGTGGAAGAAGTGGACGAAGTGGAAGAAGTGGACGAAGTGAATGAAGTGAATGAAGTGGACGAAGTGAATGAAGTGAACGGGGTGGACGAAGTGGATGAAGTGGACGAAGTGGACAATGTGAAGGAAGTGAACGAAGTGGACGAAGTGGACGAAGTGGACGAAGTGGATGAAGTGGACGAAGTTGACGAACTGGACGACGTTGAAGTACTGGATGACGTTGAAGTACTGGACGAAGAAGAAGAAGGAGAAGAAGTGGAAGAAGAAGAAGAAGTGGTGCAAGTGGAAGAAGAAGAAGAAGTGAAGGAAGTGGAAGAAGTGGACGAAGTGGACGAAGTGGACGAGCTGCACGAAGTGGACGAAGTGGAAGAAGTGGACGAACTGCACGAAGTGGGCGAAGTGGATGAAGTGGGCGAAGTGGACAAAGTTCCCGAAGTGGATGAAGTGGACAAAGTGGACAAAGTGAATGAAGTGAACGAAATGGACGAGGTTGACGAGCTGGACGAAGTTGATGAACTAGACGAAGAAGAAGAAGGAGAAGAAGTGGAAGAAGAAGAAGTGGTACAAGTGGAAGAAGAAGAAGAAGTGGTACAACTGGAAGAAGAAGAAGAAGTGGATGAAGTGGACGAATTGGACAAAGTGGATGAAGTGCACGAAGTGAGCGAAGTGGGCGAAGTGGAGGAAGTGGGCGAAGTGGAGAAAGTTCACGAAGTGGAAGAAGTGGACGAAGTGGAAGAAGTGGGGGAAGTGGGTGAAGCGGACGAAGTGGGTGAAGTGGACGAAGTGGAAGAAGTGGACAAAGTGGAAGAAGTTGACGAACTGGACGAAATTGATGAACTGGACAAAGAAGAGGAAGAAGAAGAAGTGGAAGAGGAAGAAGAATTGGTACAAGTGGAAGAAGAAGAAGTGGAAGAAGTGGAAGAAGTGGAAGAAGTGGAAGAAGTCGAAGAAGTGGAAGAAATGGAAGAAGTGGACAAAGTTGACGAAGTGGAAGAAGTGGACGAAGTGGAAGAAGTGGACGAAGTGAATGAAGTGAACGAAGCGGACGAAGTGGACGAAGTGGACGAAGATGACGAAGTTGACGAAGAAGAAGACGGAGAAGAAGTGGAAGAAGAAGAAGAAGTGGTACAAGTGGAAGAAGAAAAAGAAGTTGACGAAGTGGACGAAGTTGACGAACTGGACGAAGTGTACGAAGAGGGCGCAATTCACGAAGTTGACGAAGTGGAAGAAGTGGAAGAAGTGGACGAAGTGCACGAATTGGACGAAGTGGACGAATTGGAAGAAGTGGAAGAAGTGGACAAAGTGGACGAAGTGGAAGAAGTGGACGAAGTGGAAGAAGTGGACGAAGTGAACGAAGTGGACGAAGTGGACGAAATTGACGAACTGGACGAAGTTGACGTACTGGACGAAGAAGAAAAAGGAGAAAAAGTGGAAGAAGAAGAAGAAGTGGTACAAGTGGAAGAAGAAAAAGAAGTTGACGAACTGGACGAAGTGTACGAAGTGGGCGCAGTTCACGAAGTTGACGAAGTGGAAGAAGTGGAAGAAGTGGACGAAGTGCACGAATTGGACGAAGTGGACGAATTGGAAGAAGTGGAAGAAGTGGACAAAGTGGACGAAGTGGGTAGAATGGACGAAGTGGGTGAAGTGGACGAATTGGACGATGTGGAAGAAGTGAACGGAGTGAATATAGTGAACGATGTGGATGAAGTGGACGAAGTTGACGAATTGGACGAAGTTGACGAACTGGACGAAGAAGAAAGAAGTGGAAGAGGAAGAAGATGTGGATGAAGTGTACGAAGTGGACGAAGTTGACGAAGTGGACGACGTGGACAAAGTGGACGAAGTGGACGAACTGCACGAAGTGGACGAAGTGGGCGAAGTGGACAAAGTTCACGAAGTGGAGGAACTGCACGGAGTGGACGAAGTTAGCGAAGTGGCAAACTTCACGAAGTGGACAAAGTGGACGAAGTGTACGAAGTGGAAGAAGTGGACGAAGTGGACGAAGTGGGTGAAGTGGACGAAGTTGGTGAAGTGGACGAAGTGGGTGAAGTGGACGAAGTGGACGAAGTGGAAGAAGTGGACAAAGTGGACGAAGTTGACGAACTGGACGAAGTTGACAAACTGGACGAAGAAGAAGAAGGAGAAGAAGTGGAAGAGGAAGAAGAAGTGGTACAAGTGGAAGAAGAAGAAGCGGATGAAGTGGAAGAAGTGGAAGAAGTGGAAGAAGTGGAAGAAGTGGAAGAAGTGAAAGAAGTGGAAGAAGTGGAAGAAGGGGAAGAAGTGGAAGAAGTGGAAGAAGTGGACGAAGTTGACGAAGAGGACGAAGTGGACGAAGTGGACAAACTGGACGAACTTCACGAAGTGGACGAAGTGGACAAACTGGACAAACTGCACGAGGTGGACGACGTGGGCGAAGTGGACAAAGTTCACGAAGTAGGCGAATTGGAAGAAGTGGAAGAAGTCGAAGAAGTGGACGAAGTGGGTGAAGTGGACGAAGTGGGTGAAGTGGACGAAGTGGAAGAAGTGGACAAAGTGGACGAAGTTCACGAACTGGACGAGTTGACAAACTGGACAAAGAAGAAGAAGGAGAAGAAGTGGAACAGGACGAAGAAGTGGTACAAGTGGAAGAAGAAGAAGAAGAAGTGGAAGAAGTGGAAGAAGTGGAAGAAGTCGAAGAAGTGGAAGAAGTGGAAGAAGTGTACGAAGTGGACGAAGTGGACGAAGTGGAAGAAGTGGACGAAGTGGACGAAGTTGACGAAGTGGACGAAGTGGACGAAGTGGACGAAGTGGACGAACTGGGCGAACTGGACGAAGTTGACGAAATGGACGAAGAAGAAGAAGGAGAAGAAGTGGAAGAAGAAGAAGAAGTGATACAAGTGGAAGAAGTGGAAGAAGTGGAAGAAGTGTACGAAGTGGACAAAGTTGACGGCGTGGACGAAGTGGAGGAAGTGGAAGAAGTGGACGAAGTGAATGAAGTGAACGAAGTGGACAAAGTTGACGAATTGGACGAAGTTGACGAACTGCACGAAGAAGAAGAAGGAGAACAAGTGGAAGTAGAAGAAGTGATAGAAGTGGAAGAAGAGGAAGAAGTGGAAGAAGTGGAAGAAGTGTACGAAGTAGATGAAGTGAACGAAGTGGAAGAAGAGGACGAAGTGGACGAACTGGGCGAAGTGGACGAAGTGGACGAAGTTGACGAAGTTGACGAAGTTGACGAAGAAGAAGAAGGAGAAGAAGTGGAAGAAGAAGAAGAAGTGTACGAAGTGGAAGAAGTCGAACAAGTGGAAGAAGTGCAGAACAAGTGGAAGAAGTGGAAGAAGTGTACGAAGTGGACGAAGTGGAGAAAGTGGACAAAGTGGACAAAGTGGACGAATTGGACAAAGTGGACGAACTGGAAGAAGTGGACGAAGTGGACAAACTGGATGAACTGGACGAAGAGGACGAAGTGGACGAAATGGATGAACTGGACGAAGTGGACGAGGTGGACAAACTGGACGAAGTGCACGAAGTGGACGAAGTGCACAAAGTGGACGAAGTGCACGAAGTCGACGAAGTTCACGAAGTGGTAGAGGTGGACGAAGAAGAAGAAGTGGAAGAAGAACAAGCAGTGGTACAAGTGGAAGAAGAAAAAGAAGTGGAAGAAGTGTACGAAGTGGACAAAGTGGACGAGGTGGACGAACTGGACGAAGATGACGAAGTTGATGAATTAGAAGAAGGAGAAGAAGTGGAAGAAGAAGAAGAAGTGGATGAAGTGGAAGAAGTGGGTGAAGTGGACGAAGTGAGTGAAGTGGACGAATTGGACGATGTGGAAGAAGTGGACGAAGTGAATGAAGTGAACGAAGTGGACAAAGTGGACGAAGTTGACGAACTGGACGAAGTTGAGGAACTAGACGAAGAAGATGATGGAAAGAATTGGAAGAAGAAGAAAAAGTGGTTGAAGTGTACGAAGTGGACGAAGTTGACGAAGTGCACGAAGTGGACGAACTGCACGAAGTGGACGAAGTGGGCGAAGGGGACAAAGTTCACGAAGTGGACGAAGTGGAAGAAGTGGACGAACTGCACGAAGTGGACGAAGTGAGCGAAGTGGACAAATTCACGAAGTGAACAAAGTGGAAGAAGTGGACGAATTGGACGAAGTGCACGAAGTGGAAGAAGTGGAACAAGTGGTGAAGTGGACGAAGTGCACGAAGTAGACGAAGTGGACGAAGTGGACGAAGTGGTCCAATTGGACGAAGTGGACGAAGGGTGTGAAGTGAACGAAGTGGATGAAGTTGACGAACTGGACGAGGTTGACGAGCTGGACGAAGAAGAAGAAGGAGAAGAAGTGGAAGAAGAAGAAGATTTGATACAAGTGGAAGAAGAAGAAGAAGTGGAAGAAGTGGAAGAAGACGAAGAAGTGGAAGAAGTGGAAGAAGTGGAAGAAGTGGAAGAAGTGTTACGAAGTGGACAAAGTTGACGACGTGGACGAAGTGGAAGAAGAGGACGAAGTGGACGAAGTGAACAAAGTGGACGAAGTTGATGAATTGGACGAAGTTGACGAACTGGACTAAGAAGAAGAAGGGGAAGAAGTGGAAGAAGAAGAAGTGATAGAAGTGGAAGAAGAGGAAGAAGTGGACGAACTGCACGAAGTGAAAGAAGTGGAAGAACTGGACGAAGTGGGTGAAGTGGACGAAGTGGGTGAAGTGGACGAAGTGGACGAATTGCACGAAGTGGACCAAGTGGACGAATTGGACGATGTGGGTGAAGTTGACGAAGTGGACGAAGTTGACGAACTGGACGAAGAAGAAGAAGGAGAAGAAGTGGAAGAAGAAGAAGAAGTGATACACAAGTGGAAGAAGAAGAAGAAGTGGATGAAGTGGAAGAAATGGAAGAAGACGAAGAAGTGGAACAAGTGGACGAAGTGTACGAAGTGGACAAAGTTGACGACGTGGACGAAGTGGAAGAAGTGGACGAAATGGACGAAGTGAATGAAGTGGACGAAGTTGACCAATTGGACGAAGTTCACGAACTCGACGAAGAAGAAGAAGGAGTAGAAGTGGAAAAAGAACAAGTGATAGAAGTGGAAGAAGAGGAAGAAGTGGAAGAAGTGGAAGAAGTGGAAGAAGTGGAAGAACTGTATGAAGTGTATGAAGTGTACGAAGTCGAAGAAGCGGACGAAGTGGACGAATTGGGCGAACTCGACGAAGTTGACGAAGTTGACGAAGAAGACGAAGGAGAAGAAGTGGAAGAAGAAGAAATGTACGAAGTGGAAGAAGTCGAACACGTGGAAGAAGTTGAGAACAAGTGGAAGAAGTGGAAGAAGTGTACGAAGTGTACGAAGTGGACGAAGTGGACGAATTGGACAAAGTGGACGAATTGGACAAAGTGGACGAACTGGACGAACTGGACGAACTGGACAAACTGGATGAACTGGACGAAGGGGACGAAGTGCACGAAGTGGACGAACTGGACAACTGGACGAAGTGGACGAAGTGGACAAACTGGACGAACTGGACGAAGTGCACGAAGTCGACGAAGTTCACGAAGTGCTAGAAGTGGACGAAGAAGAAGAAGGGGAAGAACTGGAAGAAGAAGAAGTAGTGGTACAAGTGGAAGAAGAAGAAGAAGTGGAAGAAGTGGAAGAAGTGTACAAAGTGGACAAAGTTGACGAGGTGGACGAACTGGACGAAGATGACGAAGTTGATGAAGTAGAAGAAGGAGAAGAAGTGGAAGAAGAAGAAGAAGTGATACAAATGGAAGAAGAAGAAGAAGTTGATGAAGTGGGTGAAGTGGACGAAGTGGGTGAAGTGGACGAATTGGACGATGTGGAAGAAGTGGACGAAGTGAATGAAGTGAACGAAGTGGACAAAGTGGACGAAGTGGACGAAGTTGACGAACTGGACGAAGTTGACGAACTGGACGAAGAAGAAGATGGACAAGAAGTGGAAGAAGAAAAAGAGGTGGACGAACTGCACGAAGTGGATGAACTGGACGAACTGGAAGAAGTAGACGAACTGGACGAAGTGCCGGAAGTGGAAGAAGCTGAAGAAGTAGACGAAGTGGGTGAAGTGGACGAAGTGGGTGAAGAGGAAGAATTGGACAAAGTGGAAGAATTAGACGAACTGGACGAAGTTGATGAACTGGACGAAGAAGAAGAAGGAGAAGAAGTCGAAGAGGAAGAAGAAGTGGTACAAGTGGAAGAAGAAGAAGCGGATGAAGTGGAAGAAGTGTACGAAGTGGAAAAAGTTGACGAAGTGGACGAAGAGGAAGAAGTGGACGAAGTGGACGAAGTGGACGAAATGGACGGACTGGACAAAGTTGATGTATTGGACGAAGAAGAAGAAGGAGAAGAAGTGAAAGAAGAAGAAGAATTGGTACAAGTGGAAGATGAAGAAGAAGAAGTGGACGAAGTGGATGAAGTGGACGAAGTGGGCGAAGTGGACAAAGTTCACGAAGTGGACGAAGTGGAAGAAGTGGACGAACTGCACGAAGTGGACAAAGTTCACAAGATGGACGAACTGGACGAAGTGGAAGAAGTTGAAGAAGTGGACGAAGTGGACGAAGTGGCTGAAGTGGACGAAGTGGACGAAGTGGAAGAAGTTGACGAAGTCGACGAACTGGACGAAGTTGACGAACTGGACGAAGAAGAAGTGGAAGAAGTGGAAGAAGTGTACGAAGTGGACAAAGTTGACGAAGTGGACGAAGTGGAAGAAGTGGACGAAGTGAATGAAGTGAACGAAGTGAACGAAGTGGACGGAGTGGACGAAGTGAATGAAGTGAAGGAAGTGAACGAAGTGCACGAAGTGGACGAAGTGGACGAAGTGGCCGAAGTGGACGAAGTAGACGAAGTTGACGTAATGGACGAAGAAGAAGGAGAAGAAGTCGAAGAAGAAGAAGAAGTCGTACAAGTCGAAGAAGAAGAAGAAGTGGATGAAGTGGAAGAAGTCGAAGAAGTGGAAGAAGTGTACGAAGGTGACGAAGTTGATGAAGTGGACTAAGTGGATAAAGTGGACGAAGTGGACGAACTGCACGAGGTGGACGAAGTGGACGAAGTTCACGAAGTTGACGAAGTGGACGAAGTAGAGGAAGTGCACGAAGTGGAAGAAGTGGACGAAATGGACGAATTGGACGAAGTGGACGAATTGGACGAAGTGGAAGAACTGGACGAAGTGAATGAAGTCAACGAAGTGGACGAAGTTGACGAACTGGACGAAGAAGAAGAAGGGAAAGAAGTGGAAGAAGAAGAAGAAGTGTTACAAGTGGAAGAAGAAGAAGAAGTGGATGAAATGGAAGAAGTGGAAGAAGTCGAAGAAGTGGAAGAAGTGGACGACGTGGACGAAGTGGACGAAGTTGACGAAGAAGAAGAAGGAGAAGAAGTGGAAGAAGAAGAAGAAGTGGTACAAGTGGAAGAAGAAGAAGAATTGGACGACATGGAAGAAGTGGAAGAAGTGGAAGATGTGTATGAAGTGGACGAAGTTGACGAAGTGGACGATGGGAAGGAGGTGGACGAAGCGAATGAAGTGGACGAAGTGGACGAACTGCACGAAGTGGACGAAGTGGAAGTAGTGGACTAAGTGGACGAAGTGCACGAAGTGGACGAATTGGAGGAAGTGGACGAAGTGGGTGAAGTGGACGAAGTGGGTGAAGTGGACGAAGTGGAAGAAGTGGATAAAGTGAAGGAACTGAACGAAGTGCAAGAAGTGGACGAAGTTGACGAACTGGACGAAGAAGAAGAAGGAGAAGAAGTGGAAGAAGAAGAAGAAGTGATACAAGTGGAAGAAGAAGAAGAAGTGGATGAAGTGGAAGAAGTGGAAGAAGACAAAGAAGTGGAAGAAGTGGAAGAAATATACGAAGTGGACAAAGTTGACGAAGTGGACGAAGTGGAAGAAGTGGACGAAGTGAATGAAAGGAACGAAGTGGACGAAGTGGACGAAGTGGACGGAGTGTACGAAGTGGACGAACTGGACGAAGATGACGAAGTGGACAAACTGGACGAAGTGGACAAAGTTCACGAAGTGGTAGAAATGGACGAAGAAGAAGAAGGGGAAGAAGTGGAAGAAGAAGAAGCAATGGTACAAGTAGAAGAAGAAGAAGAAGTGGAAGAAGTGGAAGAAGTGGAAGAAGTGTACGAAGTGGACAAAGTTGATGAGGTGGACGAATTGGATGAAGATGACGAAGTTGACGAAGTAGAAGAAGGAGAAGAAGTGGAAGAAGAAGAAGTGGTAGAAGTGGAAGAAGAAGAAGAAGTGGACGAAGTGGAATAAGTGGAAGAAGACGAAGAAGTGGAAGAAGTGTACGAAGTGGACAAAGTGGACGAAGTGGAAGAAGTGGACGAAGTGAAGGAAGTGAACGAAGTGGACGAAGTGGACGAAATTGACGAAGTTGACGAACTGGACGAAGAAGAAGAAGGAGAAGAAGTGGAAGAAGAAGAAGTGGTAGAAGTGGAAGAAGAGGAAGAAGTGGAAGAAATGGAAGAAGTGGAAGAAGTGGAAGAAATGGAAGAAGTGGAAGAAGTGTACGAAGTGGATGAAGTGGACGAAGTGGACGAAATGGAAGAAGTGGATGAAGTGGACGAACTGGGCGAACTGGACGAAGTTGACGAAGAAGAAGAAGGAGAAGAAGTGGAAGAAGAAGAAGAAGTGGTACAAGTTGAAGAAGAAGAAGAAGTGTACGAAGTGGAAGAAGTCGAACAAGTGGAAGAAGTGGAGAACAAGTGGAAGAAGTGGACGAAGTGGAAGAGTTGGACAAAGTGGACGAATTTGACGAACTGGACGAACTGGGTGAACTAGACGAAGTAGACGAAGAAGAAGAAGGGGAAGAAGTGTACGAAGTGGACGAAGTTGATGAAGTGGACGAAGTGGATGAAGTGGACGAAGTGGACGAAGTGGACGAACTGCACGAGGTGGACGAAGTTCACGAATTTGACGAAGTAGACGAAGTGCACGAAGTGGAAGAAGTGGACGAAGTAGACGTACTGGACGAAGTGGACGAATTGGACGAAGTGGAATAAGTGGACGAAGTGAATGAAGTGAACGAAGTGGACGAAGTTGACGAACTGAACGAAGTTGACGAACTGCACGAAGAAGAAGAAGGGGAAGAAGTGGAAGAAGAAGAAGAAGAAGAAGTGGTACAAGTGGAAGAAGAAGAAGAAGTGGACAAAGTCGAAGAAGTGGACGAAGTGCACAAAGTGGACAAAATGGACGAAGTAGACGAAGCTGAAGAAGAAGAAGAAGGAGAAGAAGTGGAAGAAGAAGAAAAAGTGGTACAAGTGGAAGAAGAAGAAGAGGTGGACGAAGTGGAAGAAGTGGAAGAAGTGGAAGAAGTGTACGAAGTGGACGAAGTGGACGAAGGGAACGAGGTGGACGAATTGGATGAAGTGGATGAACTGCACGAAGTGGACAAAGTTCACGAAGTGGAAGCAATGGACGAAGTGCACGAAGTAGACGAATTGGACGAAGTGGGTGAAGTGGGCGAAGTGGGTGAAGTGGACGAAGTGGACGAACTGGACGAAGTGGACGAACTACACGAGGTGGACGAAGTTTACGAAGTTTACGAAGTGGACGAAGTAGACGAAGTGCACAAAGTGGAAGAAGCGGACGAATTGGATGAAGTTGACGAATTAGACGAAGTGGACGAAGTGGAAGAATTGGACGAAGTGGAAGAAGTGAATGAAGTGAACGAAGTGGACGAAGTCACGAAGTGAACGAAGTGAACGAAGTGGACGAAGTTGTGAACTGGACGAAGTTGACGAACTGGACGAAGAAGAAGAAGGGGAAGAAGTGGAAGAAGAAGAAGAAGAAGTGGAAGAAGTCGAAGAAGTGGAAGAAGTGGAAGAAGTGTACGAAGTGGACGAAGTTGACGAAGTGGACCAAGGGAATGAAGTGGACGAACTGCACGAAGTGGACGAAGTGCAAGCAATGGACGAAGTGGACGAAGTGGGTGAAGTGGACGAAGTGGACGAAGTGGAGGAATTGGACGAAGTGGACGAATTGGACGAATTGGACGAAGTGGACGAAGTGGAAGAAGTGTACGAAGTGGACGAAGTTGACGAAGTGGACCAAGGGAATGAAGTGGACGAACTGCACGAAGTGGACGAAGTGCAAGCAATGGACGAAGTGGGTGAAGTGGACGAAGTGGACGAAGTGGAGGAATTGGACGAAGTGGACGAATTGGACGAAGTGGACGAAGTGCATGAAGTGAACGAAGTGGACGAAGTGGACGAAGTGGACGAAGTGGACGAAGTGGACGAAGTTGACGAATTAGACGAAGTTGACGAACTGGACGAAGAAGAAGAAGGCGAAGAAGTGGAAGAAGAAGAAGAAGAAGTGGTACAAGTGGAAGAAGAAGAAGAAGAAGTGGATGAAATCGAAGAAGTGGAAGAAGTGGAAGAAGTGGAAGAAGTGGAAGAAGTGGAAGAAGTGGAAGAAGTGGACGAAGTGGACGAAGTGAACAAAGTGGACGAAGTGGAGGAAGTTGACGAAGTTGACGAAGAAGAAGAAGGAGAAGAAGTGGAAGAAGAAGAAGTGCTACAAGTGGAAGAAGAAGAAGAAGTGGATGAAATGGAAGAAGTGGAAGAAGTCGAAGAAGTGGAAGAAGTGGAAGAAGTGGACGAAGTGGACGAAGTTGACGAAGAAGAAGAAGGAGAAGAAGTGGAAGAAGAAGAAGAAGTGGTAGAAGTGGAAGAAGAAGAAGAAGTGGACGAAGTGGAAGAAGTGGAAGAAGACGAAGAAGTGGAAGAAGTGTACGAAGTGGACAAAGTTGACGAAGTGGACGAAGTGGAAGAAGTGGACGAAGTGAATGAAGTGAACGAAGTGGACGAAATTGACGAATTGGACGAAGTTGACGAACTGGACGAAGAAGAAGAAGGAGAAGAAGTGGAAGAAGAAGAAGTGGTAGAAGTGGAAGAAGAGGAAGAAGTGGAAGAAATGGAAGAACTGGAAGATGTGGAAGAAATGGAAGAAGTGGAAGAAGTGTACGAAGTGGACGAACTGGACGAAATGGACGAAGTGGACGAACTGGGCGAACTGGACGAAGTTGATGAAGAAGAAGAAGGAGAAGAAGTGGAAGAAGAAGAAGAAGTGGTACAAGTTGAAGAAGAAGAAGAAGTGTACGAAGTGGAAGAAGTCGAACAAGTGGAAGAAGTGGAGAACAAGTGGAAGAAGTGGAAGAAGTGGACGAAGTGGAAGAATTGGACAAAGTGGACGAATTGGACGAACTTGACGAACTGGACGAAGTGGACGAAGTTCACGAAGTGGTAGAAGTGGACGAAGAAGAAGAAGGGGATGAAGTCGACAAAGTGGACGAAGTTGATGAAGTGGACGAAGTGGACGAAGTGGACGAAGTGGACGAAGTGGACGAAGTGGACGAAGTGGACGAAGTGGACGAAGTGGACGAACTGCACGAGGTGGACGAAGTTCACGAATTTGACGAAGTAGACGAAGTTGAAGAAGTGGACGAAGTGGACGTATTGGACGAAGTGGGCGAATTGGACGAAGTGGAATAAGTGGACGAAGCGAACGAAGTGAATGAAGTGAACGAAGTGGACGAAGTTGACGAACTGAACGAAGTTGACGAACTGGACGAAGAAGAAGAAGGGGAAGAAGTGGAAGAAGAAGAAGAAGAAGTGGTACAAGTGGAAGAAGAAGAAGAAGTGGACAAAGTCGAAGAAGTGGACGAAGTGCACAAAGTGGACAAAATGGACGAAGTAGACGAAGCTGAAGAAGAAGAAGAAGGAGAAGAAGTGGAAGAAGAAGAAAAAGTGGTACAAGTGGAAGAAGAAGAAGAGGTGGACGAAGTGGAAGAAGTGGAAGAAGTGGAAGAAGTGTACGAAGTGGACGAAGTGGACGAAGGGAACGAGGTGGACGAATTGGATGAAGTGGATGAACTGCACGAAGTGGACAAAGTTCACGAAGTGGAAGCAATGGACGAAGTGGACGAAGTAGACGAATTGGATGAAGTGGGTGGAGTGGGCGAAGTGGGTGAAGTGGACGAACTGGACGAACTGGACGAACTACACGAGGTGGACGAAGTTCACGAAGTGGTAGAAGTGGACGAAGCAGAAGAAGAGGAAGAAGTGTACGAAGTGGACGAAGTTGATGAAGTGGACGAAGTGGACGAAGTGGACGAAGTGGACGAAGTGGACGAAGTGGACGAAGTGGACGAACTGCACGAGGTGGACGAAGTTCACGAATTTGATGAAGTAGACGAAGTGCACGAAGTGGAAGAAGTGGACGAAGTGGACGTATCGGACGAAGTGGACGAATTGGACGAAGTGGAATAAGTGGACGAAGTGAACGAAGTGGACGAAGTGGACGAAGTTGACGAACTGAACGAAGTTGACGAACTGCACGAAGAAGAAGAAGAAGAAGTGGTACAAGTGGAAGAAGAAGAAGAAGTGGACAAAGTCGAAGAAGTGGACGAAGTGCACAAAGTGGACAAAGTGGACGAAGTGGACGAAGCTGACGAAGAAGAAGAAGGAGAAGAAGTGGAAGAAGAAGAAGAAGTGGTACAAGTGGAAGAAGAAGAAGAGGTGGACGAAGTGGAAGAAGTGGAAGAAGTCGAAGAAGTGGAAGAAGTGTACGAAGTGGACGAAGTGGTCGAATTGGATGAAGTGGATGAACTGCACGAAGTGGACGAAGTTCACGAAGTGGAAGCAATGGACGAAGTGCACGAAGTAGACGAATTGGACGAAGTGGGTGAAGTGGGCAAAGTGGGTGAAGTGGACGAAGTGGACGAACTGGACGAAGTGGACGAAGTACACGAGGTGGACGAAGTTTACGAAGTGGACGAAGTAGACGAAGTGCACGAAGTGGAAGAAGCGGACGAATTGGACGAAGTTGACGAATTGGACGAAGTGGACGAAGTGGAAGAATTGGACGAAGTGGAAGAAGTGAATGAAGTGAACAAAGTGGACGAAGTCACAAAGTGGACGAAGTTGTGAACTGGACGAAGTTGACGAACTGGACGAAGAAGAAGAAGGGGAAGAAGTGGAAGAAGAAGAAGAAGAAGAAGTGGTGCAAGTGGATGAAGTGGAAGAAGTGGAAGAAGTCGAAGAAGTCGAAGAACTGGAAGAAGTGGACGAAGTTGACGAAGTGGACGAAGGGAATGAAGTGGACGAACTCCATGAAGTGGACGAAGTTCACGAAGTGGACGAAGTGCAAGCAATGGACGAAGTGGACGAAGTGGACGAAGTGGGTGAAGTGGACGAAGTGGACGAAGTGGACGAATTGGACGAAGTGGACGAATTGGACGAAGTGGACGAAGTGGACGAAGTGGAAGAAGTGGAAGAAGTGGACGAAGTGAATGAAGTGAACGAAGTGGAAGAAGTGGATGAAGTGGACGAATTGGACGAAGTTGACGAACTGGACGAAGAAGAAGAAGGCGAAGACGTGGAAGAAGAAGAAGAAGAAGTGGTACAAGTGGAAGAAGAAGAAAAAGTGGATGAAATGGAAGAAGTGGAAGAAGTGGAAGAAGTGGAAGAAGTGGAAGAAGTGGACGAAGTGGACGAAGTGGACGAAGTGAATAAAGTGGACAAAGTGGACGTAGTTGACGAAGTTGACGAAGAAGAAGAAGGAGAAGAAGTGGAAGAAGAAGAAGTGGTACAAGTGGAAGAAGAAGAAGAAGTGGATGAAATGGAAGAAGTGGAAAAAGTCGAAGAAGTGGAAGAAGTGGAAGAAGTGGACGAAGTGGACGAAGTTGAGGAAGAAGAAAAAGGAGAAGAAGTGGAAGAAGAAGAAGAAGTGGTACAAGTTGAAGAAGAAGAAGAAGTGTACGAAGTGGAAGAAGTCGAACAAGTGGAAGAAGTGGAGAACAAGTGGAAGAAGTGGAAGAAGTGGACGAAGTGGAAGAATTGGACAAAGTGGACGAATTGGACGAACAGGACGAACTAGACGAAGTGGACGAAGTTCAGGAAGTGGTAGAAGTGGACGAAGAAGAAGAAGGGGAAGAAGTCTACGAAGTGGACGAAGTTGATGAAGTGGACGAAGTGGATGAAGTTGACGAAGTGGACGAACTGCACGAGGTGGACGAAGTTCACGAATTTGACGAAGTAGACGAAGTTGAAGAAGTGAACGAAGTGGACGTATTGGACGAAGTGGGCGAATTGGACGAAGTGGAATAAGTGGACGAAGCGAACGAAGTGAATGAAGTGAACGAAGTGGACGAAGTTGACGAACTGAACGAAGTTGACGAACTGGACGAGGAAGAAGAAGGGGAAGAAGTGGAAGAAGAAGAAGAAGAAGTGGTACAAGTGGAAGAAGAAGAAGAAGTGGACAAAGTCGAAGAAGTGGACGAAGTGCACAAAGTGGACAAAGTGGACGAAGTGGACGAAGCTGACGAAGAAGAAGAAGGAGAAGAAGTGGAAGAAGAAGAAGAAGTGGTACAAGTGGAAGAAGAAGAAGAGGTGGACGATGTGGAAGAAGTGGAAGAAGTCGAAGAAGTGGAAGAAGTGTACAAAGTGGATGAAGTGGACGAAGGGAACGAAGTGGACGAAGTGGATGAAGTTGATGAACTGCACGAAGTGGACGAAGTTCACGAAGTGGAAGCAATGGACGAAGTGCACGAAGTAGACGAATTGGACGAAGTGGGTGAAGTGGGTGAAGTGGACGAAGTGGACGAACTGGACGAAGTGGACGAAGTACACGAGGTGGACGAAGTTTACGAAGTGGACGAAGTAGACGAAGTGCACGAAGTGGAAGAAGCGGACGAATTGGACGAAGTTGACGAATTGGACGAAGTGGAAGAATTGGACGAAGTGGAAGAAGTGAATGAAGTGAACAAAGTGGACGAAGTCACAAAGTGGACGAAGTTGTGAACTGGACGAAGTTGACGAACTGGACGAAGAAGAAGAAGGGGAAGAAGTGGAAGAAGAAGAAGAAGAAGAAGTGGTACAAGTGGATTAAGTGGAAGAAGTGGAAGAAGTCGAAGAAGTCGAAGAACTGGAAGAAGTGGACGAAGTTGACGAAGTGGACGAAGGGAATGAAGTGGACGAACTCCATGAAGTGGACGAAGTTCACGAAGTGGACGAAGTGCAAGCAACGGACGAAGTGGACGAAGTGGGTGAAGTGGACGAAGTGGACGAAGTGGACGAATTGGACGAAGTGGACGAATTGGACGAAGTGGACGAAGTGGAAGAAGTGGAAGAAGTGGACGAAGTGAATGAAGCGAACGAAGTGGAAGAAGTGGACGAAGTGGACGAATTGGACGAAGTTGACGAACTGGACGAAGAAGAAGAAGGCGAAGACGTGGAAGAAGAAGAAGAAGAAGTGGTACAAGTGGAAGAAGAAGAAAAAGTGGATGAAATGGAAGAAGTGGAAGAAGTGGAAGAAGGGGAAGAAGTGGACGAAGTGGACGAAGTGGACGAAGTGAATAAAGTGGACAAAGTGGACGTAGTTGACGAAGTTGACGAAGAAGAAGAAGGAGAAGAAGTGGAAGAAGAAGAAGTGGTACAAGTGGAAGAAGAAGAAGAAGTGGATGAAATGGAAGAAGTGGAAAAAGTCGAAGAAGTGGAAGAAGTGGAAGAAGTGAACGAAGTGGACGAAGTTGACGAAGAAGAAGAAGGAGAAGAAGTGGAAGAAGAAGAAGAAGTGGTAGAAGTGGAAGAAGAAGAAGAAGTGGACGAAGTGGAAGAAGTGGAAGAAGTGTACGAAGTGGACGAAGTTCACGAAATGGACGAAGGGAACGAAGTGGACGAAGTGGATGAAGTGGGCGAAGTGGGCGAAGTGGACGAACTGCACGAAGTGGACGACGTGGACGAAGTTCACCAAGTGGACGAAGAAGTGGAAGCAATGGAGAAGTGGACGAAGTGCACGAAGTGGACGAATTGGATGAAGTGGACGAAGTGGGTGAAGTGGACGAAGCGGGTGAAGTGGACGAAGTGGAAGAAGTGGACGAAGTGAAGGAAGTGAAGGAAGTGGACGAAGTTGACGAACTGGACGAAGTTGACAAACAGGACGAAGAAGAAGAAGGAGAAGAAGTGGAAGAAGAAGAAGTGATACAAGTGGAAGAAGAAGAAGAAGTGGATGAAGTGGAAGAAGTGGAAGAAGACGAAGAAGTGGAAGAAGTGTACGAAGTGAACAAAGTTGACGAAGTGGACGAAGTGGAAGAAGTGGACGAAGTGAATGAAGTGAACGAAGTGGACGAAGTGGACGAAATTGACGAATTGGACGAAGTTGACGAACTGGACGAAGAAGAAGAAGGAGAAGAAGTGGAAGAAGAAGAAGTGGTAGAAGTGGAAGAAGAGGAAGAAGTGGAAGAAATGGAAGAAGTCGAAGAAGTGGAAGAAATGGAAGAAGTGGAGGAAGTGTACGAAGTGGATGAAGTGCACGAAGTGGACGAAGTGGACGAAGTGGACGAACTGGACGAAATGGACGAAGTGGACGAAGTGGACGAAGTGGACGAACTGGGCGAACTGGTCGAAGTTGACGAAGAAGAAGAAGGAGAAGAAGTGGAAGAAGAAGAAGAAGTGGTACAACTTGAAGAAGAAGAAGAAGTGTACGAAGTGGAAGAAGTCGAACAAGTGGAAGAAGTGGAAAACAAGTGGAAGAAGTGGACGAAGTGGAAGAATTGGAGAAAGTGGACGAACTGGACGAACTGGACGAGGTTCACGAAGTGGTAGAAGTGGACGAAGAAGAGGAAGGGGAAGAAGTGTACGAAGTGGATGAAGTTGAGGAAGTGGACGAAGTGGATGAAGTGGACGAAGTGGACGAACTGCACGAGGTGGACGAAGTTCACGAATTTGATGAAGTAGACGAAGTGGAAGAAGTGGACGAAGTGGACGTATTGGACGAAGTGGACGAATTGGACGAAGTGGAATAAGTGGACGAAGTGAATGAAGTGAACGAAGTGGACGAACTGAACGAAGTTGACGAACTGGACGAAGAAGAAGAAGGGGAAGAAGTGGAAGAAGAAGAAGAAGAAGTGGTACAAGTGGAAGAAGGAGAAGAAGTGGACAAAGTCGAAGAAGTGGACGAAGTGGACAAAGTGGACGAAGTGGACGAAGCTGACGAAGAAGAAGAAGGAGAAGAAGTGGAAGAAGAAGAAGAAGTGGTACAAGTGGAAGAAGAAGAAGAGGTGGACGAAGTGGACGAAGTGGAAGAAGTGGAAGAAGTGGAAGAAGTGTACGAAGTGGACGAAGTGGACGAAGTGGATGAAGTGGATGAATTGCACGAAGTGGATGAAGTAGATGAACTGCACGAAGTGGACGAAGTTCACGAAGTGGAAGCAATGGACGAAGTGCACGAAGTAGACGAATTGGATGAAGTGGGTGAAGTGGGCGAAGTGGGTGAGGTGGACGAAGTGGACGAACTGGACGAACTACACGAGGTGGACGAAGTTTACGAAGTTGACGAAGTGGACGAAGTAGACGAAGTGCACGAAGTACAAGAAGCGGACGAATTGGACGAAGTTGACGAATTGGACGAAGTGGACGAAGTGGAAGAATTGGAACAAGTGGAAGAAGTGGACGAAGTGGACGAAGTGAACAACAAAGTGGACGAAGTGGACGAAGTTGACGAAGTTTACGAAGAAGAAGAAGGAGAAGAAGTGGAAGAAGAAGAAGTGGTACAAGTGGAAGAAGAAGAAGAAGTGGATGAAATGGAAGAAGTGGAAGAAGTGGAAGAACTGGAAGAAGTGGACGAAGTGGACGAAATTGACGAAGAAGAAGAAGGAGAAGAAGTGGAAGAAGAAGAAGAAGTGGTAGAAGTGGAAGAAGAAGAAGAAGTGGACGAAGTGGAAGAAGTGGAAGAAGTGGAAGAAGTGTACGAAGTGGACGAAGTTGACGAAATGGACGAAGGGAACGAAGTGGACGAAGTGGATAAAGCGGGCGAAGCGGGCGAAGTGGACGAACTGCACGAAGTGGACGACGTGGACGAAGTTCACCAGGTGGACGAAGTGGAAGCAATGAAGAAGTGGACGAAGTGCACGAAGTGGACGAATTGGATGAAGTGGACGAAGTGGTTGAAGTGGACGAAGCGGGTGAAGTGGACGAAGTGGAAGAAGTGGACGAAGTGAAGGAAGTGAAGGAAGTGGACGAAGTTGATGAACTGGACGAAGTTGACGAACAGGACGAAGAAGAAGAAGGAGAAGAAGTGGAAGAAGAAGAAGAAGTGATAAAAGTGGAAGAAGAAGAAGAAGTGGATGAAGTGGAAGAATTGGAAGAAGACGAAGAAGTGGAAGAAGTGTACGAAGTGGACAAAGTTGATGAAGTGGACGAAGTGGACGAACTGGAAGAAGTGGACGAAGTGAATGAAGTGAACAAAGTGGACGAAGTGGACGAAATTGACGAATTGGACGAAGTTGACGAACTGGACGAAGAAGATGAAGTAGAAGAAGTAGAAGAAGAAGAAGTGGTAGAAGTGGAAGAAGAGGAAGAAGTGGAAGAAGTGGAAGAAGTGTACGAAGTGGATGAAGTGGACGAAGTGGATGAACTGGACGAACTGGACGAAGTGGACGAAGTGGACGAAGTGGGCGAACTGGACGAAGTTGACGAAGAAGAAGAAGGAGAAGAAGTGGAAGAAGAAGAAAAAGTGGTACAAGTTGAAGAAGAAGAAGAAGTGTACGAAGTGGAAGAAGTCGAACAAGTGGAAGAAGTGGAGAACAAGTGGAAGAAGTGGAAGAAGTGTACGAAGGGGACGAAGTTGACGAAGTGGAAGAATTGGACAAAGTGGACGAATTGGACGAATTGGACGAACTGGACGAACTGGACGAACTGGACGAAGTGGAGGAAGTGGTAGAAGTGGACGAAGTGGATGAAGTGGACGAAGTGGGCGAACTGCACGAGGTGGACGAAGTTCACGAATTTGACGAAGTGGACGAAGTAGACGAAGTGCACGAAGTGGAAGAAGTGGACGAAGTGGACGTATTGGACAAAGTGGACGAATTGGACGAAGTGGACGAAGTGGAATAAGTGGACGAGGTGAACGAAGTGAATGAAGTGAACGAAGTGGACGAAGTTGACGAACTGAACGAAGTTGACGAACTGGACGAAGTAGAAGAAGGGGAAGAAGTGGAACAAGAAGAAGAAGAAGTGGTACAAGTGGAACAAGAAGAAGAAGTGTACAAAGTCGAAGAAGTGGAAGAAGTGGAAGAAGTGGACGAAGTGGACGAAGTGGACGAAGTGGACGAAATGGGCGAAGTTGACGAAGAAGATGAACGAGAAGAAGTGGATGAAGAAGAAGAAGTGGTACAAGTGGAAGAAGAAGTGGAAGAAGTGGAAGAAGTGGAAGAAGTGTACGAAGTTGGCGAAGGGAACGAAGTGGATGAAGTGGACGAACTTCACGAAGTGGACAAAGTTCACGAAGTGGAAGCAATGGACGAAGTGGACGAAGTGCACAAAGTAGACGAATTGGACGAAATGGGTGAAGTGGACGAAGTGGACGAACTGCACGAGGTGGACGAACTTTACGAAGTTGACGAAGTGGACGAAGTAGATGAAGTGCACGAAGTGGAAGAAGTGGACGAAGTGGACGAATTGGACGAAGTGGACGAATTGAACGAAGTGGACGAAGTGGAAGAATTGGACGAAGTGGACGAAGTGAATGAAGTGGACAAAGTGGACGAAGTGGACGAAGTGGACGAAGTGGACGAAGTGGACGAAGTTGACGAACTGGACGAAGTTGACGAACTGGACGAAGAAGAAGAAGGGGAAGAAGTGGAAGAAGAAGAAGAAGTGGTACAAGTGGAAGAAGAAGTGGATGAAGTGGAAGAAGTGGAAGAAGTGGAAGAAGTCGAAGAAGTGGAAGAAGTGGAAGAAGTGGACGAAGTGAACAAAGTGGACGAAGTGGACGAAGTGGAAGAAATGGACGAAGATGACGAAGAAGAAGAAGGAGAAGAAGGGGAAGAAGAAGAAGAAGTGGTAGAAGTGGAAGAAGAAGAAGATGTCCACGAAGTGGAAGAAGTGGTGTACGAAGTGGACGAAGGGCAGGAACTGGACGAAGTGGACGAAGTTCACGAAGTGCAAGCAATGGACGAAGTGGACGAAGTGCACGAAGTGTACGAATTGGACGAAGTGGACGAAGTGGGTGAAGTGGACGAAGTGGGTGACGTGGACGAAGTGGATGAAGTGAAGGAAGTGAACGAAGTGGACGAAGTGGACGAAGTGGGTGAAGTGGACGAAGTGGGTGAAGTGGACGAAGTGGACGAAGTGGACGAAGTGGACGAACTGCACGAGGTGGACGAACTTTACGAAGTTGACGAAGTGGACGAAGTAGATGAAGTGCACGAAGTGGAAGAAGTGGACGAAGTGGACGAATTGGACGAAGTGGACGAATTGAACGAAGTGGACGAAGTGGAAGAATTGGATGAAGTGGACGAAGTGAATGAAGTGAACCAAGTGGACGAAGTGGACGAAGTTGACGAACTGGACGAAGTTGACGAACTGGACGAAGAAGAAGAAGGGGAAGAAGTGGAAGAAGAAGAAGAAGTGGTACAAGTGGAAGAAGAAGTGGAAGAAGTGGAAGAAGTGGAAGAAGTGGAAGAAGTGGACGAAGTGAACAAAGTGGACGAAGTGGACGAAGTGGACGAAATGGACGAAGTTGACGAAGTTGACGAAGAAGAAGAAGGAGAAGAAGTGGAAGAAGAAGAAGAAGTGGTAGAAGTGGAAGAAGAAGAAGATGTCCACGAAGTGGAAGAAGTGGAAGAAGTCGAAGAAGTGGAAGAAGTGTACGAAGTGGACGAAGCGAACGAAGTGGACGAAGTGGACGAACTGCACGAAGTGGACGAAGTTCACGAAGTGCAAGCAATGCACGAAGTGGACGAAGTGCACGAAGTGTACGAATTGGACGAAGTGGACGAAGTGGGTGAAGTGGACGAAATGGACAAAGTGAAGGAAGTGAACGAAGTGGACGAAGTGGACGAAGTTGACGAAGTGGACGAAGTTGACGAACTGGACGAAGAAGAAGAAGGAGAAGAAGTGGAAGAAGAAGAAGAAGTGATACAAGTGGAAGAGGAAGAAGAAGTGGATAAAGTTGAAGAAGTGGAAGAAGACGAAGAAGTGGAAGAAGTGTACGAAGTGGACAAAGTTGACCGAGTGGACGAAGTGGAAGAAGTGGACGAAGTGGAAGAAGTCGAAGAAGTGGACAAAGTGGAAGAAGTGGAAGAAGTGGAAGAAGTGGAAGAAGTGTACGAAGTGGACGAAGTTGACGAAGTGGACGAAGGGAACGAAGTGGACGAAGTGGATAAAGTGGACGAACTGCACGAAGTGGACGAAGTTCACGAAGTGGACGAAGTGGAAGCAATGGACGAAGTGCACGAAGTTGACGAATTGGACGAAGTGGGTGAAGTGGACGAAGTGGGTGAAGTGGACGAAGTGGACGAACTGCACGAGGTGGACGAAGTTTTCGAAGTTGACGAAGTGGACGAAGTAGACGAAGTGCACGAAGTGGAAGAAGTGGACGAAGTGGACGAATGGGACGAAGTGGACGAATTGGACGAAGTGGAAGAATTGCACGAAGTGGAAGAAGTGAATGAAGTGAACGAAGTGGACGAAGTGGAAGAAGTGGAAGAAGTGGAAGAAGTGGACGAAGTGAACAAAGTGGACGAAGTGGACGAAGTGGACGAAATGGACGAAGTTGACGAAGAAGAAGAAGGAGAAGAAGGGGAAGAAGAAGAAGAAGTGGTAGAATTGGAAGAAGAAGAAGATGTCCACGAAGTGGAAGAAGTGGTGTACGAAGAGGACGAAGGGCAGGAACTGGACGAAGTGGACGAACGGCACGAAGTGGACGAAGTTCACGAAGTGCAAGCAATGGACGAAGTGGACGAAGTGCACGAAGTGTACGAATTGGACGAAGTGGACGAAGTGGGTGAAGTGGACGAAGTGGGTGAAGTGGACGAAGTGGATGAAGTGAAGGAAGTGAACGAAGTGGACGAAGTTGACGAAGTGGACGAAGTTGACGAACTGGACGAACTGGACGAAGAAGAAGAAGGAGAAGAAGTGGAAGAAGAAGAAGAAGTGATACAAGTGGAAGAAGAAGAAGTGGATGAAGTGGAAGAAGTGGAAGAAGACGAAGAAGTGGAAGAAGTGTACGAAGTGGACAAAGTTGACCAAGTGGACGAAGTGGAAGAAGTGGACGAAGTGAATGAAGTGAACGAAGTGGACGAAGTTGACGAATTGGACGAAGTTGACGAACTGGACGAAGAAGAAGAAGGAGAAGAAGTGGAAGAAGTGGAAGAAGTGGTAGAAGTGGAAGAAGAGGAAGAAGTGGAAGAAGTGGAAGAAGTGGAAGAAGTGGAAGAAGTGGAAGAAGTGGAAGAAGTGTACGAAGTGTACGAAGTGGATGAAGTTTACGAAGTGGATAAAGTGCAGGAACTGGACGAAGTGCACGAACCGCACGAGTTGGAAGAAGTTGACGAAGTGGACGAAGTAGACGAAGTGCACGAAGTGGAAGAAGTGGACGAAGTAGACGAATTGGACGAAGTGGACGAATTGGACGAAGTGGACGAAGTGGAAGAAGTGAATGAAGTGAACGAACTGGACGAACTGGACGAAGTGGACGAACTAGACGAAGAAGAAGTGGACGAAGTGGACGAAATGGGCGAAGTTGACGAAGAAGATGAACGAGAAGAAGTGGATGAAGAAGAAGAAGTGGTACAAGTGGAAGAAGAAGTGGAAGAAGTGGAAGAAGTGGAAGAAGTGTACGAAGTTGGCGAAGGGAACGAAGTGGATGAAGTGGACGAACTTCACGAAGTGGACGAAGTTCACGAAGTGGACGAAGTGGAAGCAATGGACGAAGTGGACGAAGTGCACAAAGTAGACGAATTGGACGAAGTGGGTGAAGTGGACGAAGTGGGTGAAGTGGACGAAGTGGACGAAGTGGACGAACTGCACGAGGTGGACGAACTTTACGAAGTTGACGAAGTGGACGAAGTAGAGGAAGTGCACGAAGTGGAAGAAGTGGAAGAAGTGGACGAAGTGGACGAATTGGACGAAGTGGACGAATTGAACGAAGTTGACGAAGTGGAAGAATTGGACGAAGTGGACGAAGTGAATGAAGTGAACGAAGTGGACAAAGTGGACGAAGTGGACGAAGTGGACGAAGTGGACGAAGTTGACGAACTGGACGAAGTTGACGAACTGGACGAAGAAGAAGAAGGGGAAGAAGTGGAAGAAGAAGAAGAAGTGGTACAAGTGGAAGAAGAAGTGGATGAAGTGGAAGAAGTGGAAGAAGTGGAAGAAGTCGAAGAAGTGGAAGAAGTGGAAGAAGTGGACGAAGTGAACAAAGTGGACGAAGTGGACGAAGTGGAAGAAATGGACGAAGTTGACGAAGTTGACGAAGAAGAAGAAGGAGAAGAAGTGGAAGAAGAAGAAGAAGTGGTAGAAGTGGAAGAAGAAGAAGATGTCCACGAAGTGGAAGAAGTGGAAGAAGTCGAAGAAGTGGAAGAAGTGTACGAAGTGGACGAAGCGAACGAAATGGACGAAGTGGACGAACTGCACGAAGTGGACGAAGTTCACGAAGTGGACGAAGTGGAAGCAATGGACGAAGTGGAAGCAATGGACGAAGTGCACGAAGTAGACGAAATGGACGAAGTGGGTGAAGTGGACGAAGTGGACGAAGTGGACGAACTGCACGAGGTGGACATAGTTTTCGAAGTTGACGAAGTGGACGAAGTAGACGAAGTGCACGAAGTGGAAGAAGTGGACGAAGTGGACGAATTGGACGAAGTGGACGAATTGGACGAAGTGGACGAAGTGGAAGAATTGCACGAAGTGGAAGAAGTGAATGAAGTGAACGAAGTGGACGAAATGGACGAAGTGGACGAAGTGGACGAAGTGGACAAAGTTGACGAACTGGACGAAGTTGACGAACTGGACGAAGAAGAAGAAGGGGAAGAAGTGGAAGAAGAAGAAGAAGAAGAAGTGGTACAAGTGGAAGAAGAAGAAGAAGTGGATGAAGTGGAAGAAGTGGAAGAAGTCGAAGAAGTGGAAGAAGTTGAAGAAGTGGACGAAGTGGACGAAGTGGACGAAGTGGACGAAGTTGACGAAGAAGAAGAAGGAGAAGAAGGGGAAGAAGAAGAAGAAGTGGTAGAAGTGGAAGAAGAAGAAGATGTCCACGAAGTGGAAGAAGTGGTGTACGAAGTGGACGAAGGGCAGGAACTGGACGAAGTGGACGAACTGCACGAAGTGGACGAAGTTCACGAAGTGCAAGAATTGGACGAAGTGGATGACGTGCACGAAGTGTACGAATTGGACGAAGTGGACGAAGTGGGTGAAGTGGACGAAGTGGGTGAAGTGGACGAAGTGGATGAAGTGAAGGAAGTGAACGAAGTGGACGAAGAGGACGAAGTGGGTGAAGTGGACGAAGTGGGTGAAGTGGACGAAGTGGACGAAGTGAACGAAGTGGACGAACTGCACGAGGTGGACGAACTTTACGAAGTTGACGAAGTGGACGAAGTAGATGAAGTGGACGAAGTGGAAGAAGTGGACGAAGTGGACGAATTGGACGAAGTGGACGAATTGAACGAAGTGGACGAAGTGGAAGAATTGGATGAAGTGGACGAAGTGAATGAAGTGGACGAAGTGGACGAAGTGACGAAGTGGACGAAGTTGACGAACTGGACGAAGTTGACGAACTGGACGAAGAAGAAGAAGGGGAAGAAGTGGAAGAAGAAGAAGAAGTGGTACAAGTGGAAGAAGAAGTGGATGAAGTGGAAGACGTGGAAGAAGTGGAAGAAGTGGAAGAAGTGGAGGAAGTGGACGAAGTGAACAAAGTGGACGAAGTGGACGAAATGGACGAAGTTGACGAAGTTGACGAAGAAGAAGAAGGAGAAGAAGTGGAAGAAGAAGAAGAAGTGGTAGAAGTGGAAGAAGAAGAAGATGTCCACGAAGTGGAAGAAATGGAAGAAGTCGAAGAAGTCGAAGAAGTGGAAGAAGTGTACGAAGTGGACGAAGCGAACGAAGTGGACGAAGTGGACGAACTGCACGAAGTGGACGAAGTTCACGAAGTGCAAGCAATGCACGAAGTGGACGAAGTGCACGAAGTGTACGAATTGGACGAAGTGGACGAAGTAGGTGAAGTGGACGAAGTGGGTGAAGTGGACGAAGTGGGTGAAGTGGACGAAATGGACAAAGTGAAGGAAGTGAACGAAGTGGACGAAGTGGACGAAGTTGACGAAGTGGACGAAGTTGACGAACTGGACGAAGAAGAAGAAGGAGAAGAAGTGGAAGAAGAAGAAGAAGTGATACAAGTGGAAGAGGAAGAAGAAGTGGATAAAGTTGAAGAAGTGGAAGAAGACGAAGAAGTGGAAGAAGTGTACGAAGTGTACAAAGTTGACCGAGTGGACGAAGTGGAAGAAGTGGACGAAGTGGAAGAAGTCGAAGAAGTGGACGAAGTGGAAGAAGTGGAAGAAGTGGAAGAGGTGGAAGAAGTGTACGAAGTGGACGAAGTTGACGAAGTGGACGAAGTTGACGAAGTGGACGAAGGGAACGAAGTGGACGAAGTGGATAAAGTGGACGAACTGCACGAAGTGGATGAAGTTCACGAAGTGGACGAAGTGGAAGCAATGGACGAAGTGCACGAAGTAGACGAATTGGACGAAGTGGGTGAAGTGGACGAAGTGGGTGAAGTGGACGAAGTGGACGAACTGCACGAGGTGGACGAAGTTTTCGAAGTTGACGAAGTGGACGAAGTAGACGAAGTGCACGAAGTGGAAGAAGTGGACGAATTGGACGAAGTGCACGAATTGGACGAAGTGGACGAAGTGGAAGAATTGCACGAAGTGGAAGAAGTGAATGAAGTGAACGAAGTGGACGAAGTGGAAGAAGTGGAAGAAGTGGAAGAAGTCGAAGAAGTGGAAGAAGTGGACGAAGGGAACAAAGTGGACGAAGTGGACGAAATGGACGAAGTTGACGAAGAAGAAGAAGGAGAAGAAGGGGAAGAAGAAGAAGAAGTGGTAGAATTGGAAGAAGAAGAAGATGTGCACGAAGCGGAAGAAGTGGTGTACGAAGTGGACGAAGGGCAGGAACTGGACGAAGTGGACGAACTGCACGAAGTGGACGAAGTTCACGAAGTGCAAGCAATGGACGAAGTGGACGAAGTGCACGAAGTGTACGAATTGGACGAAGTGGACGAAGTGGGTGAAGTGGACGAAGTGGGTGAAGTGGACGAAGTGGATTAAGTGAAGGAAGTGAACGAAGTGGACGAAGTGGACGAAGTTGACGAACTGGACGAAGTTGACGAACTGGACGAACTGGACGAAGAAGAAGAAGGAGAACAAGTAGAAGAAGAAGAAGAAGTGATACAAGTGGAAGAAGAAGAAGTGGATGAAGTGGATGAAGTGGAAGAAGTGGAAGAAGACGAAGAAGTGGAAGAAGTGTACGAAGTGGACAAAGTTGACCAAGTGGACGAAGTGGAAGAAGTGGACGAAGTGAATGAAGTGAACGAAGTGGACGAAGTTGACGAATTGGACGAAGTTGACGAACTGGACGAAGAAGAAGAAGGAGAAGAAGTGGAAGAAGTGGAAGAAGTGGTAGAAGTGGAAGAAGAGGAAGAAGTGGAAGAAATGGAAGAAGTGGAAGAAGTGGAAGAAGTGGAAGAAGTGGAAGAAGTGGAAGAAGTGGAAGAAGTGTACGAAGTGTACGAAGTGGATGAAGTTTACGAAGTGGATAAAGTGCAGGAACTGGACGAAGTGCACGAACCGCACGAGTTGGAAGAAGTTGACGAAGTGGACGAAGTAGACGAAGTGCACAAAGTGGACGAAGTAGACGAATTGGACGAAGTGGACGAATTGGACGAAGTGGACGAAGTGGAAGAAGTGAATGAAGTGAACGAACTGGACGAACTGGACGAAGTGGACGAACTAGACGAAGAAGAAGAAGGGGAAGAAGTGGAAGAAGAAGAAGAAGAAGAAGTGGTACAAGTGGAAGAAGAAGAAGAAATGGATGAAGTGGAAGAAGTGGGAGAAGTCGAAGCACTGCAAGAAGCGGAAGAAGTCGAAGAAGTGGACGAAGTGGACGAAATGAACAAAGTGGACGAAGTGGACGAAGTGGACGAAGTTGACGAAGTTGACGAAGAAGAAGAAGGAAAAGAAGTGGAAGAAGTGGAAGAAGTGGAAGAAGTCGAAGAAGTGGAAGAAGTGGAAGAAGTGGAAGAAGTGTACGAAGTGGACGAAGTGGATGAAGTGGATGAAGTTCACGAAGGGGACGAAGTGGAAGCAATGGACGAAGTGGACGAAGTGCACGAGGTGGACGAATTGGACGAAGTGGACGAAGTGGGTGAAGTGGGTGAAGTGGACGAAGTGGAAGAAGTGGACGAAGTGAACGAAGTGAACAAAGTGGACGAAGTGGACGAACTGGACGAAGTTGACGAACTGGACGAAGAAGAAGAAGGAGAAGAAGTGGAAGACGTGTACGAAGTGGACAAAGATGACGAATTGGACGAAGTGGAAGAAGTGGACAAAGTGAATGAAGTGAACGAAGTGGACGAAGTGGACGAAGTTGACGAATTGGACGAAGTTGACGAACTGGACGAAGTTGACGAAGTTGACGAATTGGACGAAGTTGACGAGCTCGACGAAGAAGAAGAAGGAGAAGAAGTGGGAGAAGAAGAAGAGGTAGAAGGTGAAGAAGAGGAAGAAGTGGAAGATGTGGAAGAAGTGGAAGAAGTGTACGAAATAGATGAAGTGAACGAAGTGGACGACGTGGACGAAGTGGACGAAGTGGACGAGGTGGACGAAGTGGACGAAGTGGACGAAGTGGACGAACTGGACGAACTGGACGAACTGGGCGAACTGGAGAAAGTTGTCGAAGAAGAAGAAGGAGAAGAAGTGGAAGAAGAAGAAGAAGTGGTACAAGTGGAAGAAGAGGAAGAAGTGTACGAAGTGGAAGAAGTCGAACAAGTTGAAGAAGTGGAGAACAAGTGGAAGAACTGGACGAAGTTGACGAAGTGGACGACTTGGACAAACTGGACGAAGTTGATGAAGTGGACGAAGTGGATGAAGTGGACGAAGTGGACGAAATGGACGAACTGCACGAGGTGGACGAAGTGGACGAAGTTCACGAAGTTGACGAATTGCACGAAGTGGAAGAAGAGGACGAAGTGGACGAATTGGACGAAGTGGAACAAGTGGACGAAGTGGACGAAGTTGACGAACTAGACGAAGAAGAAGAAGGGGAAGAAGTGGAAGAAGAAGAAGAAGTGGTACAAGTGGAAGAAGAAGAAGAAGTGGTACAAGTGGAAGAAGAAGAAGAAGTGGTACAAGTGGAAGAAGTTGAAGAAATCGAAGAAGTGGAAGAAGTGGAAGAAGTGGACGAAGTGGACGAAGAGGATGAAGTGGACAAAGGAGACGAAGTGGACGAAGTTGACGAATAAGAAGAAGGATAAGAAGTGGAAGAAGAAGAAGAAGTGGTACAAGTGGAAGAAGAAGAGGAAGTGGACGAAGTGGAAGAAGTGTACGAAGTGGACGAAGTTGACGAAGTGGACGAAGGGAACGAAGTGGACGAAGTTGAGGAAGTGGAGGAAGTGGACAATTTGCACGAAGTGGCCGAAGTTCACGAAGTAGACGAAGTGGAAGCAATGGATGAAGTGGACGAAGTGCACGAAGTGCACGAACTGGACGAAGTGGGTGAAGTGGACGAAGTGGGTGAAGTGGACGAAGTGGGTGAAGTGGACGAAGTGGAAGAAGTGGACGAAGTGAAGGAAGTGGACGAAGTTCACGAACTGGACAAAGAAGAAGAAGGAGAAGAAGTTGAAGAAGAAGAAGAAGTGATACAAGTGGAAGAAGAAGAAGATGTGGATGAAGTGGAAGAAGTGGAAGAAGACGAAGAAGTGGAAGAAGTGTACGAAGTGGACAAAGTTGACGAAGTGGACGAAGTGGAAGAAGTGAATGAAGTGAACGAAATGGACGAAGTGGACGAATTGGACGAAGTTGACGAACTGGCCGAAGAAGAAGAAGGAGAAGAAGTGGAAGAAGAAGAAGTGGAAGAAGAAGAAGTGGAAGAAGAGGAAGAAGTGGAAGAAGTGGAAGAAGTGGAAGAAGTGGAAGAAGTGGAAGAAGTGGAAGAAGTGTACGAAGTGTACGAAGTGGATGAAGTGGACGAAGTGGACGAATTGGGCGAACTGGACAAAGTGGACGAAGTTGACGAAGAAGAAGAAGGAGAAGAAGTGGAAGAGGAAGAAGAAGTGGTACAAGTGGAAGAAGAAGAAGAAGTGTACGAAGTGGAAGAAGTCGAACAAGTGGAAGAAGTGGAGAACAATTGGGAGAAGTGGAAAAAGTGTACGAAGTGGACAAAGTTGACGAAGTTGACGAAGTGGACGAAGTGGACAAAGTGGACGAACTGGACGAACTGGACGAAGTAGACGAAGTGGACAAACTGGATGAACTGGACGAAGAGGACGAAGTGCACGAAGTGTACGAAGTGGAGGAACTGCACGAAGTGGACGAAGTTCACGAAGTGGTACAAGTGGAAGAAGAAGAAGTGGAAGAAGTGGAAGAAGTTGAAGAAGTGGAAGAAGTGTACCAAGTGGACAAAGTTGACGAGGTGGACGATCTGGACGAAGATGACGAAGTTGACGAAGTAGAAGAAGGAGAAGAAGTTGAAGAAGAAGAAGCAGTGATGCAAGTAGAAGAAGAATAAGAAGTGGATGAAGTGGAAGAAGTGGAAGAAGTGTATGAAGTGGACAAAGTTGACGAAGTGGACGAAGTGCACGAAGAAGAAGAAGGAGAAGAAGTGGAAGAAGTGTACGAAGTGGACAAAGTTGACGAAGTGGCCGAAGTGGACGAAGTGGATGAAGTGGAAGAAGTGGACAAAGTGAATGAAGTGAACAAAGTGGACGAAGTTGACGAATTGGACGAAGTTGACGAATTGGACGAAGTTGACGAAGTTGACGAATTGGACGAAGTTGACGAGCTCGACGAAGAAGAAGAAGGAGAAGAAGTGGAAGAAGAAGAAGTGGTAGAAGTGGAAGAAGAGGAAGAAGTGGAAGAAGTGGAAGAAGTTTACGAAGTGGATGAAGTGAACGAAGTGGACGAAGTGGACGAAGTGGACGAAGTGGACGAAGTGGACGAAGTGGACGAAGTGGACGAAGTGGACGAAGTGGACGAAGTGGACGAAGTGGACGAAGTGGACGAAGTGGACGAAGTGGACGAACTGGACGAAGGGGACGAAGTGGACGAACTGGACGAAGAAGAAGAAGGAGAAGAAGTGGAAGAAGTGGTACAAGTGGAAGAAGAAGAAGAAGTGGAAGAAGTGGAAGAGGTGGACGAAGTGGACGAAGTGGAAAAAGTTGACGAAGTGGACGAAGTGGAAGAAGTGGACGAAATGAATGAAGTGAACGAAGTGGACGAAGTGGACAAAATGGACGAAATGGACGAACTGGACGAAGTTGACGTACTGGACGAAGAAGAAGAAGGAGAAGAAGTGAAAGAAGAAGAAGAGGTGGTACAAGTGGAAGAAGAAGAAGAAGTGGACGAAGTGGAAGAATTGGACGAACTGCACGAAGTGGGCGAAGTGGACAAAGTTCACCGGATGGACGAACTGGACGAAGTGAAAGAAATGGAAGAAGTGGACGAGCTGGACGAAGTGGACGAAGTGCACAAAGTGGAAGAAGTGGGTGAAGTGGACGAAGTGGGTGAAGTGGACGAAGTGGACGAAGTGGAAGAAGTGCACAAAGTGGACGAAGTTGACGAACTGGACTAAGTTGACGAACTGGACGAAGAAGAAGAAGGAGAAGAAGTGGAAGAGGAAGAAGAAGAAGGAGAAGAAGTGGAAGAGGAAGAAGAAGTGGTACAAGTGGAAGAAGAAGAAAAAGAAGTGGAAGAAGTCGAAGAAGGGGAAGAAGTGAAGAAGTGTACGAAGTGGACAAAGTCGACGAAGTCGACCAAATGGAAGAATTGGACGAAGTGAATGAACTGAACGAAGGGGACGAAGTGGACGAAGTTGACGAACTGGACGAAGTTGACGTAATGGACGAAGAAGAGGAAGGAGAAGAAGTGGAAGAAGAAGAAGAAGTGGTACAAGTCGATGAAGAAGAAGAAGTGAATGAACTGGAAGAAGTCGAACAAGTCGAAGAAGTGTATGAAGTGGACGAAGTTGATGAAGTGGACGAAGTGGACGAACTGCACGAGGTGGACGAAGTTCACGAATTGACGAAGTGGACGAAGTAGACGAAGTGCACGAAGTGGAAGAAGTGGACGAAGTGAACGAACTGGATGAAGTGGACGAGTTGGACGAGGTCGACGAAGTGGAAGAAGTGGACAAAGTGGACGGAGTGAATGAAGTGAACGAAGTGGATGAAGTGGACGAAGTTGCCGAAGTCGACGAACTGGACGAAGTTGACGAACTGGACGAAGTAGAAGAAGGAGAAGAAGTGGAAGAGGAAGAAGAAGTGGTACAAGTGGAAGAAGAAGAAGCGGATGAAGTGGAAGAAGTGGAAGAAGTTGAAGAAGTCGAAGAAGTGGAAGAAGTGTACGAAGTGGAAAAAGTTCACGAAGTGGACGAAGTGGAAGAAGTGGACGAAGTGAAGGAAGTGAACGAAGTGGACGAAGTGGACGAAGTGGACGAAGTGATTGAAGTGAACGAAGTGAACGAAATGGACGAATTGGACGAAGTTGACGTAGTGGACGAAGAAGAAGAAGGAGAAGAAGTGAAAGAAGAAGAAGAAGTGGTACAAGTGGAAGAAGAAGAAGAAGTGGACGAAGTGGACAAAGTTCACGAAGTGGACGAAGTGGACAAAGTTCACGAAGTGGACGAAGTGGAAGAAGTCGACGAACTGCACGAAGTGAACGAAATGGGCGAAGTGGACACAATTCACGAGATGGACGAACTGGACGAAGTGGAAGAAGTGGACAAAGTGGACGAAGTGCAAGAAGTGGACGAAGTGAATCAAGTGAACGAAGTGGACGAAGTTGACGAATTTGACGAAGTTGACGAACTGGACGAACAAGAAGAAGGAGAAGAAGTGGAAGAAGTGGAAGAAGTGGAAGAAATGGAAGAAGTGTACGAAGAGGACGAAGTGGACGAAGTGGACAAAGTGGACGAAGTGGACGAAGTGGACGAAGTGGACGAAGGGGACGAAGTGGACGAACTGGACGAAGAAGAAGAAGGAGAAGAAGTGGAAGAAGTTGAAGAAGTGGTAGAAGTGGAAGAAGATGAAGAAGTTGACGAAGTGGTCGAAATGGAAAAAGTTGACGAAGTGGACGAAATGAATGAAGTGAACGAAGTGGACGAAGTGGACAAAATGGACGAAATGGATGAACTGGACGAAGTTGACGTACTGGACGAAGAAGAAGAAGGAGAAGAAGTGAAAGATGAAGAAGAGGTGGTACAAGTGGAAGAAGAAGAAGAAGTGGACGAAGTGGAAGAATTGGACGAACTGCACGAAGTGGACGAAGTGGGCGAAGTGGACAAAGTTCACCGGATGGACAAACTGGACGAAGTTAAAGAAGTGGAAGAAGTCGACGAGGTGGACTAAGTGGACGAAGTGCATGAAGTTGAAGAAGTGGACGAAGTGGGTGAAATGGACGAAGTGGGTGAAGTGGACGAAGTGGAAGAAGTGGACAAAGTGGACGAAGTTCACGAACTGGACTAAGTTGAAGAAGTGGGTGAAGTGGAAGAAGTGGGTGAAGTGGACGAAGTGGAAGAAGTGGACAAAGTGGACGAAGTTCACGAACTGGACTAAGTTGACGAACTGGACGAAGAAGAAGAAGGAGAAGAAGTGGAAGAAGAGGAAGAAGAAGTGGTACAAGTGGAAGAAGAAGAAAAAGAAGTGGAAGAAGTCGAAGAAGTGGAAGAAGTGAAGAAGTGTATGAAGTGAACGAAGGGGACGAAGTGGACGAAGTTGACGAACTGGACGAAGTTGACGTAATGGACGAAGAAGAAGAAGGAGAAGAAGTGGAAGAAGAAGAAGAAGTGGTACAAGTCGATGAAGAAGAAGAAGTGAATGAACTGGAAGAAGTCGAACAAGTCGAAGAAGTGTACGAAGTGGACGAAGTTGATGAAGTGGACAAAGTGGATGAAGTGGAAGAAGTGGATGAACTGCACGAGGTGGACGAAGTTCACGAAGTTGACGAAGTGGACGAACTTCACGAAGTTGACGAAGCGGACGAAAGTAGACGAAGTGCATGAAGTGGAAGCAGTGGACGAAGTGAACGAACTGGATGAAGTGGACGAATTGGACGAGGTCGACGAAGTGGAAGAAGTGGACAAAGTGGACGAAGTGGACGAAGTGAATGAAGTGAACGAAGTGGATGAAGTGGACGAAGTTGCCGAAGTCGACGAACTGGACGAAGTTGACGAACTGGACGAAGCAGAAGAAGGAGAAGAACTGGAAGAGGAAGAAGAAGTGGTACAAGTGGAAGAAGAAGAAGCGGATGAAGTGGAAGAAGTGGAAGAAGTTGAAGAAGTCGAAGAAGTGGAAGAAGTGTACGAAGTGGAAAAAGTTCACAAAGTGGACGAAGTGGAAGAAGTGGACGAAGTGAATGAAGTGAACGAAGTGGACGAAGTGGACGAAGTGGACGAAGTGAACGAAGTGAACGAAATGGACGAATTGGACGAAGTTGACGTAGTGGACGAAGAAGAAGAAGGAGAAGAAGTGAAAGAAGAAGAAGAAGTGGTACAAGTGGAAGAAGAAGAAGAAGTGGACGAAGTGGACAAAGTGGACGAAGTGGACGAAGTGGACGAAGTGGACGAAGTGAACGAAGTGAACGAAATGGACGAATTGGACGAAGTTGACGTAGTGGACGAAGAAGAAGAAGGAGAAGAAGTGAAAGAAGAAGAAGAAGTGGTACAAGTGGAAGAAGAAGAAGAAGTGGACGAAGTGGACAAAGTGGACGAAGTGGACTAAGTGGACGAAGTGGACGAAGTGGACGAATGGACGAGGTGGACGAAGTGGACGAAGAGGACGAAGTGGACGAAGTGGACGAAGTGGACGAAGTGGACGAAGTGCACGAACAGGGCGAACTGGACCAAGTTGACGAAGTTGAACAAGTTGACGAAGAAGAAGAAGGAGAAGAAGAGGAAGAAGAGGAAGAAGAAGAATAAGTGGTAAGAGTGGAAGAAGAAGAAGAAGTGTACGAAGTGGAAGAAGTCGAACAAGTGGAAGAAGTGGAGAACAACTGGAAGAAGTGGAAGAAGTGTACGAAGTGGACGAAGTTGACGAAGTGGACAAATTGGACAAAGTGGACGAGTTGGACAAAGTGGACGAACTGGACAAAGTGGACGAACTGGACGAACTGGACGAAGAGGACGAAGTGGACAAACTGGACGAACTGGACGAAGTGGACAAACTGGACGAACTGGATGAAGTTCACAAAGTGGTAGAAGTGGACGAATTGGACGACGTGGACGAACTGCACGATGTGGACGAAGTTGACGAAGTGGACGAAGTAGACGAGGTGCACGAAGTGGAAGAAGTGGACGAAGTGGACGAATTGGACGAAGTGGACGAATTGCACGAAGTGGACGAAGTGGACGAAGTTCACGAAGAAGAAGAAGGAGAAGAAGTGGAAGAAGTGGAAGAAGTGTACGACGTGGACGAAGTTGACGAAGTGGACGAAGGGAAAGAAGTGGACGAAGTGGATGAAGTGGACGAAGTGGACGAATTGCACGATGTGGACGAAGTTCACGAAGTGGACGAATTGGAAGCAATGGATGAAGTGGACGAATTGGGTGAAGTGGACGAAGTGGGTGAAGTGGACGAAGCGGAAGAAGTGGACGAACTGAAGGAAGTGAACGAAGTGCACGAAGTTGACGAACTGGACGAAGAAGAAGAAGAAGAAGAAAGAACAAGAAGTGATACAAGTGGAAGACGAAGAAGAACTGGATGAAGTGAAAGAAGTGGAAGAAGACGAAGAAGTGGAAGAAGTGGAAGAAGTGGAAGAAGTGGCCAAAGTTGACGAAGTGGACAAAGTGGATGAAGTGGAAGAAGTGGACGAAGTGAATGAAGTGAACGAAGTGGACGAAGTGGACGAAGTTGACGAATTGGACGAAGTTGACGAATTGGACGAAGAAGAAGAAGGAGAAGAAGTGGAAGTGGTAGAAGTGGAAGAAGAGGAAGAAGTGTAAGAAGTGGAAGAAGTGGAAGAAGTGGAAGAAGTGGAAGAAGTGGAAGAAGTGTACGAAGTGGATGAAGCGAACGAAGTGGACGAAGTGGACGAAGTGGACGAAGTGGACGAAGTTGGCGAATTGGACGAAGTTCACGAATTGGACGAAGAAGAAGAAGGAGAAGAAGTGGAAGTGGTAGAAGTGGAAGAAGAGGAAGAAGTGTAAGAAGTGGAAGAAGTGGAAGAAGTGTTAGAAGTGGATGAAGCGAACGAAGTGGACGAAGTGGACGAAGTGGACGAACTGGACGAAGTGGACGAACTGGACGAAGTGGACGAAGTGGACGAGGTGGACGAACTGGGCGAAGTGGACGAAGTGGACGAACAGGGCGAACTGGACGAAGAAGAAGAAGATGAAGTGTAGGAAGAAGTTGAAGAATCGGAAGAAGAAGAAGAAGTTGCACAAGTGGAAGAAGAAGAAGAAGTGTAGGAAGTGGAAGAAGTCGAACAAGAGGAAGAAGTGGAGAACAAGTGGAAGAAGTGGAAGAAGTGGAAGAAGTGTACGAAGTGGACGAAGTTGACAAATTGGACAAAGTGGACGAACTGGACGAACTGGACGAACTGGACGAACTGGAATAAGTGGACAAACTGGACGAACTGGAATAAGTGGACAAACTGGACGAACTGGACGAGGAGGACGAAGTGCACGAAGTGGACGAAGTGGACGAACTAGACGAAGTGGACAAACTGGACGAAGTTCACGAAGTGGTAGAAGTGGACGAAGAAGAAGAAGGGGAAGAAGTGTACGAAGTGGACGAAGTTGATGAAGTGGACGAAGTGGATGAAGTTGACGAAGTGGACGAAGTGGACGAACTACACGAGGTGGACGAAGTTCACGAAGATGACGAAGTGGACGAAGTAGACGAAGTGCACGAATTGGAAGAAGTGGACGAATTGGACGAAGTGGACAAATTGGACGAAGTGGAAGAAGTGGACGAAGTGAATGAAGTGAACGAAGTGAACGAAGTGGACGAAGTGGACGAAGTGCACGAAGTGGACGAAGTGGACGAAGTTGACGAATTGGACGAAGTTGACGAACTGGACGAAGAAGAAGAAGGGGAAGAAGTGGAAGAAGAAGAAGAAGAAGTGGTACAAGTGGACGAAGAAGAAGAAGTGGATGAAATGGAAGAAGTGGAAGAAGTCGAAGAAGTGGAAGAAGTGGAAAAAGTGGACGAAGTGAACAAAGTGGACGAAGTGGACGAACTGCACGATGTGGACGAAGTTCACGAAGTGGACGAATTGGAAGCAATGGATGAAGTGGACGAAGTGGACGAGGTGGAAGAATTGGACGAACTGCTCGAAGTGGACGAAGTGGGCGAAGTGGACAAAGTTCACCGGATGGACGAACTGGACGAAGTGAAAGAAGTGGAAGAAGTGGACGAGGTGGACGAAGTGGACGAAGTGCACGAAGTGGAAGAAGTGGACGAAGTGGACGAAGTGGGTGAAGTGGACGAAGTGGGTGAAGTGGACGAAGTGGAAGAAGTGGACAAAGTGGACGAAGTTCACGAACTGGACTAAGTTGACGAAGTGGGTGAAGTGGACGAAGTGGATGAAGTGGACGAAGTGGATGAAGTGGACGAAGTGGAAGAAGTGGACAAAGTGGACGAAGTTCACAAACTGGACTAAGTTGACGAACTGGACGAAGAAGAAGAAGGAGAAGAAGTGGTACAAGTGGAAGAAGAAGAAAAAGAAGTGGAAGAAGTCGAAGAAGTGGAAGAAGTGAAGAAGTGTACGAAGTGGACAAAGTCGACGAAGTCGACCAGATGGAAGAATTGGACGAAGTGAATGAAGTGAACGAAGGGGACGAAGTGGACGAAGTTGACGAACTGGACGAAGTTGACGTAATGGACGAAGAAGAAGAAGGAGAAGAAGTGGAAGAAGAAGAAGTGGTACAAGTCGATGAAGAAGAAGAGGTGAATGAACTGGAAGAAGTCGAACATGTCGAAGAAGTGTACGAAGTGGACGAAGTTGATGAAGTGGAAAAAGTGGATGAAGTGGACGAAGTGGATGAACTGCACGAGGTGGACGAAATTCACGAAGTTGACGAAGTGGACGAAGTTCACGAAGTTGACGAAGTGGACGAAGTAGACGAAGTGCATGAAGTGGAAGAAGTGGACGAAGTGAACGAACTGGATGAAGTGGACGAATTGGACGAGGTCGACGAAGTGGAAGAAGTGGACGCAGTGAATGAAGTGAACGAAGTGGATGAAGTGGACGAAGTTGCCGAAGTCGACGAACTGGACGAAGTTGACGAACTGGACGAAGCAGAAGAAGGAGAAGAAGTGGAAGAGGAAGAAGAAGTGGTACAAGTGGAAGAAGAAGAAGCGAATGAAGTGGAAGAAGTGGAAGAAGTTGAAGAAGTCGAAGAAGTGGAAGAAGTGTACGAAGTGGAAAAAGTTCACGAAGTGGACGAAGTGGAAGAAGTGGACGAAGTGAATGAAGTGAACGAAGTGGACGAAGTGGACGAAGTGGACGAAGTGGACGAAGTGAACGAAGTGAACGAAATGGACGAATTGGACGAAGTTGACGTAGTGGACGAAGAAGAAGAAGGAGAAGAACTGAAAGAAGAAGAAGAAGTGGTACAAGTGGAAGAAGTAGAAGAAGTGGACGAAGTGGACAAAGTGGACGAAGTGGACGAAGTGGACGAAGTGGACGAAGTGGACGAAGTGGACGAAGTGGACGAAGTGGACGAAGTGGACGAAGTGGACGAACTGGACGAAGTGGACGAAGTGGACGAAGTGGACGAAGTGGACGAAGTGGACGAACAGGGCGAACTGGACCAAGTTGACTAAGTTGAAGAAGTTGACGAAGAAGAAGAAGGAGAAAAGAGGAAGAAGAGGAAGAAGAAGGAGAAGTGGTAAGAGTGGAAGAAGAAGAAGAAGTGTACGAAGTGGAGAACAACTGGAAGAAGTGGAAGAAGTGTACGAAGTGGACGAAGTTGACGAAGTGGACAAATTGGACAAAGTGGACGAATTGGACGAAGTGGACGAACTGGACGAAGTGGGCAAACTGGACGAACTGGACGAAGTGGACAAACTGGCCGAACTGGACGAAGTGGACAAACAGGACGAAGTGGACGAAGTTCACAAAGTGGTAGAAGTGGACGAATTGGACGAAGTGGACGAACTGCACGATGTGGACGAAGTTGACGAAGTGGACGAAGTAGACGAAGTGCACGAAGTGGAAGAAGTGGACGAAGTGGACGAATTGGACGAAGTGGACGAATTGGACGAAGTGGACGAAGTTCACGAAGAAGAAGAAGGAGAAGAAGTGGAAGAAGAAGAAGAAATGGTACAAGTGGAAGAAGAAGAAATGGACGAAGTGGAAGAAGTGGAAGAAGTGGAAGAAGTGTACGACGTGGACGAAGTTGATGAAGTGGACGAAGGGAAAGAAGTGGACGAAGTGGATGAAGTGGACGAAGTGGACGAACTGCACGATGTGGACAAAGTGGACGAAGTTCACGAAGTGGACGAATTGGAAGCAATGGATGAAGTGGACGAATTGGACGAAGTGGGTGAAGTGGACGAAGTGGGTGAAGTGGACGAAGTGGGTGAAGTGGACGAAGCGGAAGAAGTGGACGAACTGAAGGAAGTGAACGAAGTGGACGAAGTTGACGAACTGGACGAAGAAGAAGAAGAAGAAAGAACAAGAAGTGATACAAGTGGAAGACGAAGAAGAAGTGGATGAAGTGAAAGAAGTGGAAGAAGACGAAGAAGTGGAAGAAGTGGAAGAAGTGGCCAAAGTTGACGAAGTGGACAAAGTGGATGAAGTGGATGAAGTGGAAGAAGTGGACGAAGTGAATGAAGTGAACGAAGTGGACGAAGTGGACGAAGTGGACGAAGTTGACGAATTGGACGAAGTTGACGAATTGGACGAAGAAGAAGAAGGAGAAGAAGTGGAAGTGGTAGAAGTGGAAGAAGAGGAAGAAGTGTAAGAACTGGAAGAAGTGGAAGAAGTGTACGAAGTGGATGAAGCGAACGAAGTGGACGAAGTGGACGAAGTGGACGAAGTGGACGAAGTTGACGAATTGGACGAAGTTGACGAATTGGACGAAGAAGAAGAAGGAGAAGAAGTGGAAGTGGTAGAAGTGGAAGAAGAGGAAGAAGTGTAAGAAGTGGAAGAAGTGGAAGAAGTGTACGAAGTGGATGAAGCGAACGAAGTGGACGAAGTGGACGAAGTGGACGAAGTGGACGAACTGGACGAAGTGGACGAGGTGGACGAACTGGGCGAAGTGGACGAAGTGGACGAACAGGGCGAACTGGACGAAGTTGACGAAGTTGAAGAAGTTGACGAAGAAGAAGAAGATGAAGAATCGGAAGAAGAAGAAGAAGAAGTTGCACAAGTGGAAGAAGAAGAAGAATTGTAGGAAGTGGAAGAAGTCGAACAAGTGGAAGAAGTGGAGAACAAGTGGAAGAAGTGGAAGAAGTGGAAGAAGTGTACGAAGTGTACGAAGTTGACGAAGTTGACGAAGTTGACGAAGTTGACAAATTGGACAAAGTGGACGAACTGGACGAAGTGGACGAACTGGACGAACTGGACGAACTGGAAAAAGTGGACAAACTGGACGAACTGGACGAAGAGGACGAAGTGCACGAAGTGGACGAAGTGGACGAACTGGACGAAGTGGACAAACTGGACGAAGTTCACGAAGTGGTAGAAGTGGACGAAGAAGAAGTAGGGGAAGAAGTGTACGAAGTGGACGAAGTTGATGAAGTGGACGAAGTGGATGAAGTTGACGAAGTGGACGAAGTGGACGAACTACACGAGGTGGACGAAGTTCATGAAGTTGACGAAGTGGACGAAGTAGACGAAGTGCACGAAGTGGAAGAAGTGGACGAATTGGACGAAGTGGACAAATTGGACGAACTGGAAGAAGTGGACGAAGTGAATGAAGTGAACGAAGTGAACGAAGTGGACGAAGTGGACGAAGTGGACGAAGTGGACGAAGTTGACGAATTGGACGAAGTTGACGAACTGGACGAAGAAGAAGAAGGGGAAGAAGTGGAAGAAGAAGAAGAAGTGGTACAAGTGGAAGAAGAAGAAGAAGTGGATGAAATGGAAGAAGTGGAAGAAGTCGAAGAAGTCGAAGAAGTGGAAGAAGTGGACGAAGTGAACAAACTGGACGAAGTGGACGAACTGCACGATGTGGACGAAGTGGACGAAGTTCACGAAGTGGACGAATTGGAAGCAATGGATGAAGTGGGTGAAGTGGACGAAGTGGGTGAAGTGGACGAAGCGGAAGAAGTGGACGAACTGAAGGAAGTGAACGAAGTGGACGAAGTTGGCGAACTGGACGAAGAAGAAGAAGGAGAAGAAAGAACAAGAAGTGATACAAGTTGAAGACGAAGAAGAAGTGAAAGAAGTGGAAGAAGACGAAGAAGTCGAAGAAGTGGAAGAAGTGGAAGAAGTGGCCAAAGTTGACGAAGTGGACAAAGTGGATGAAGTGGAAGAAGTGGACGAAGTGAATGAAGTGAACGAAGTGGACGAAGTGGACGAAGTTGACGAATTGGACGAAGAAGAAGAAGGAGAAGAAGTGGAAGTGGTAGAAGTGGAAGAAGAGGAAGAAGTGTAAGAAGTGGAAGAAGTGGAAGAAGTGTACGAAGTGGATGAAGCGAACGAAGCGAACGAAGTGGACGAAGTGGACGAAGTGGACGAAGTGGACGAAGTGGACGAAGTGGACGAAGTGGACGAGGTGGACGAACTGGACGAACTGGACGAAGTGGAGGAACAGGGCAAACTGGACGAAGTTGAAGAAGTTGACAAAGAAGAAGAAGATGAAGAATCGGAAGAAGAAGAAGAAGTTGCACAAGTGGAAGAAGAAGAAGAAGTGTAGGAAGTGGAAGAAGTCGAACAAGTGGAAGAAGTGGAGAACAAGTGGAAGAAGTGGAAGAAGTGTACGAAGTGGACGAAGTTGACAAATTGGACAAAGTGGACGAATTGGACGAAGTGGACGAACTGGACGAACTTGAAAAAGTGGACAAACAGGACGAACTGGACGAAGAGGACGAAGTGCACGAAGTGGACGAACTGGACGAAGTGGACAAACTCGACGAAGTTCACGAAGTGGTAGAAGTGGACGAAGAAGAAGAAGGGGAAGAAGTGTACGAAGTGGACGAAGTTGAGGAAGTGGACGAAGTGGATGAAGTTGACGAAGTGGACGAACTACACGAGGTGGACGAAGTTCACGAAGTGCACGAAGTGGACGAAGTGGACGAACTGGACGAAGTGGACAAACTCGACGAAGTTCACGAAGTGGTAGAAGTGGACGAAGATGAAGAAGAAGAAGGGGAAGAAGTGTACGAAGTGGACGAAGTTAATGAAGTGGACGAAGTGGATGAAGTTGACGAAGTGGACGAACTACACGAGGTGGACGAAGTTCACGAAGTTGACGAAGTGGACGAAGTAAACGAAGTGCACGAAGTGGAAGAAGTGGACGAAGTGGACGAATTGGACGAATTGGGCGAAGTGGACGAACTGCACGAGGTGGACGAAGTTGACGAAGTTGACGAAGTGCACGAAGTGGAAGAAGTGGACGAATTGGACGAAGTGCACGAAGTTGACGAAGAAGAAGAAGGAGAAGAAGTGGAAGAACAAGAAGAATTGGTACAAGTGGAAGAAGAAGAAGAAGTGGATGAAGTGGAAGAAGTGGAAGAAGTGGAAGAAGTGGAAGAAGTGTACGACGTGGACGAAGTTGACGAAGTGGGCGAAGGGAACGAAGTGGACGAAGTGGATGAAGTTGACGAAGTGGACGAACTGCACGATGTGGACGAAGCTCACGAAGTGGACGAATTGGAAGCAATGGATGAAGTGGACGAATTGGACGAAGTGGGTGAAGTGGACGAAGTGGGTGAAGTGGACAAAGCGGAAGAAGTGGACGAACTGAAGGAAGTGAACGAAGTGGACGAAGTTGACGAACTGGACGAAGAAGAAGAAGGAGAAGAAGTGGAAGAAGTGTATGGAGTGGACAAAGTGAATGAAGTGAACGAAGTGGACGAAGTGGAAGAAGTTGACGAATTGGATGAAGTTGACGAACTGGACGAAGTTGACGAAGTTGACGAATTGGACGAAGTTGACGAGCTCGACGAAGTTGACGAATTGGACGAAGTTGACGAGCTCGACGAAGAAGAAGAAGGAGAAGAAGTGGAAGAAGAGGATGAAGTGGAAGATGTGGAAGAAGTGGAGGAAGTGTACGAAGTGGATGAAGTGAACGAATTGGACGACGTGGACGAAGTGGACGAACTGGACGAAGTGGACGAAGTGGACGAAGTGGACGAACTGGGCGAACTGGACGAAGTTGACGAAGAAGAAGAATGAGAATAAGTGGAAGAAGAAGAAGAAGTGGAAGAAGAAGAAGAAGTGGTACAAGTGGCAGAAGAAGAAGAAGTGGTACAAGTGGAAGAAGAAGAAGAAGTGTACGAAGTGGAAGAAGTCGAACAAGTTGAAGAAGTGGAGAACAAGTGGAAGAAGTGGACGAAGTTGACGAAGTGGACGACTTGGACAAACTGGACGAAGTGGATGAAGTGGACGAAGTTGAAGAAGTGGACGAAGTGAATGAAGTGAACGAAGTGGACGAAGTGGACGAAGTTGACGAACTGGACGAAGAAGAAGAAGGGGAAGAAGTGGAAGAAGAAGAAGAAGTGGTACAAGTGGAAGAAGAAGAAGAAGTGGATGAAGTGGAAGAAGTGGAAGAAATCGAAGAAGTGGAAGAAGTGGAAGAAATCGAAGAAGAGGATGAAGTGGACAAAGTGGACGAAGTGGACGAAGTTGACGAATAAGAAGAAGGTGAAGAAGTGGAAGAAGAAGAAGAAGTGGTACAAGTGGAAGAAGAAGAGGAAGTGGACGAAGTGGAAGAAGTGTACGAAGTGGACGAAGTTGACGAAGTGGATGAAGGGAACGAAGTGGACGAAGTGGAGGAAGTGGAGGAAGTGGACAATTTGCACGAAGTGTACGAAGTTCACGAAGTAGACGAAGTGGAAGCAATGGATGAAGTGGACGAAGTGCACGAAGTGGACGAACTGGACGAACTGGACGAAGTGGGTGAAGTGGACGAAGTGGGTGAAGTGGACGAAGTGGAAGAAGTGGACGAAGTGAAGGAAGTGGACGAAGTTCACGAACTGGACAAAGAAGAAGAAGGAGAAGAAGTGGAAGAAGAAGAAGAAGTGATATAAGTGGAAGAAGAAGAAGATGTGGATGAAGTGGAAGAAGTGGAAGAAGACGAAGAAGTGGAAGAAGTGGAAGAAGTGTACGAAGTGGACAAAGTTGACGAAGTGGAGGAAGTGGAAGAAGTGGAGGAAGTGGAGGAAGTGGACGAAGTGAATGATGTGAACGAAGTGGACGAAGTGGACGAAGTTGACGAATTGGACGAAGTTGATGAACTGGACGAAGAAGAAGAAGGAGAAGAAGTGGAAGAAGAAGAAGTGGAAGAAGAGGAAGAAGTAGAAGAAGTGGAAGAAGTGGAAGAAGTGGAAGAAGTGGAAGAAGTGGAAGAAGTGGAAGAAGTGGAAGAAGTGGAAGAAGTGGAAGAAGTGTACGAAGTCGATGAAGTGGAGGAAGTGGACGAAGGGGACGAAGTGGCCGAACTGGACAAAGTGGACGAATTGGGCGAACTGGACAAAGTGGACGAAGTTGACGAAGTTGACGAAGAAGAAGAAGGAGAAGAAGTGGAAGAGAAAGAAGAAGTGGTACAAGTGGAAGAAGAAGAAGAAGTGTACGATGTGGAAGAAGTCGAACAAGGGGAAGAAGTGGAGAACAAATGGGAGAAGTGGAAGAAGTGTACGAAGTTGACGAAGTTGACGAAGTTGACGAAGTGGACGAAGTGGACGAAGTGGACAAAGTGGACAAAGTGGACGAATTGGACGAAGTAGACGAAGTGGACAAACTGGATGAACTGGACAAAGAGGACGAAGTGCACGAAGTGTACGAAGTGGACGAAGTGCACGAAGTGGACGAAGTGCACGAAGTGGACGAAGTTCACGAAGTGGTAGAACTGGACGAAGAAGAAGAAGGGGAAGAAGTGGAAGAAGAAGAAGCAGTGGTACAAGTGGAAGAAGAAGAAGTGGAAGAAGAAGAAATGGAAGAAGTGGAAGAAGTGGAAGAAGTTCAAGATGTGGAAGAAGTGTACCAAGTGGACAAAGTTGACGAGGTGGACGAACTGGACGAAGATGACGAAGTTGACGAAGTAGAAGAAGGAGAAGAAGTTGAAGAAGAAGAAGAAGTGATGCAAGTAGAAGAAGAATAAGAAGTGGATGAAGTGGAAGAAGTGGAAGAAGTGTACGAAGTGGACAAAGTTGACGAAGTAGACGAAGTGCACTAAGAAGAAGAAGGAGAAGAAGTGGAAGAAGTGTACGAAGTGGACAAAGTGGACGAAGTGGACGAAGTGGAAGAAGTGGACAAAGTGAATGAAGTTAACGAAGTGGACTAAGTTGACGAATTGGACGAAGTTGACGAACTGGACGAAGTTGGCGAAGTTGACGAATTGGACGAAGTTGACGAGCTCGACGAAGAAGAAGAAGGAGAAGAAGTGGAAGAAGAAGAAGTGTAGAAGTGGAAGAAGAGGAAGAAGTGGAAGAAGTGTACGAAGTGGATGAAGTAGACGAAGTGGACGAACTGGACGAACTGGACGAACTGGAGGAAGTGGACGAACTGGGCGAACTGGTCGAAGTTGACGAAGAAGAAGAAGGAGAAGAAGTGGAAGAAGAAGAAGATGTGGTACAAGTGGAAGAAGAAGAAGAAGATGTGGTACAAGTGGAAGAAGAAGAAGAAGTGTACGAAGTGGAAGAAGTCGAACAAGTTGAAGAAGTGGAGAACAAGTGGAAGAAGTGGACGAAGTTGACGAAGTGGACGAATTGGACAAAGTGGACGAATTGGACGAAGTGGATGAACTGGACGAACTTGACGAAGTGGACGAACTGGACAAACTGGACGAACTGGACGAAGAGGACGAAGTGCACGAAGTGGACGAAGTTGACGAAGTGGACGAAGTGGACGAACTGGACCCACTGGACGAAGTGAACGAAGTGGACAAACTGGACGTAGTGGACGAAGTGGACGAAGTTCACGAAGTGGTAGAAGGGGGCGAAGAAGAAGAAGGGGAAGAAGTGTACGAAGTGGACGAAGTTGATGAAGTGGACGAAGTGGATGAAGTGGACGAAGTGGACGAACTGCACGAGGTGGATGAAGTGGACGAAGTTCACGAAGTTGACGAAGTGGACGAAGTAGACGAAGTGCACGAAGTTGAAGAAGTCGACAAATTGGACGAAGTAGACGAATTGGACGAAGTTGAAGAAGTGGATGAAGGGAATGAAGTGAACGAAGTGGACGAAGTTGACCAACTGGACGAAGTTGACGAACTGGACGAAGAAGAAGAAGGGGAAGAAGTGGAAGAAGAAGAACAAGAAGTGGTATAAGTGAAGAAGAAGAAGAAGTGGATGAAGTGGAAGAAGTGGAAGAAATGGAAGAAGTGGACGAAGTGGACGAAGTGGACGAAGTGAACAAAGTGGACGAAGTGGTCGAAGTTGACGAAGTTGACGAAGAAGAAGAAGGAGAAGAAGTGGATGAAGAAGAAGAAGTGGTAGAAGTGGAAGAAGAAGAAGAAGAAGTGGAAGAAGTGGAAGAAGTGGAAAAAGTCGAAGAAGTGGAAGAAGTGGAAGAAGTGTACGAAGTTGACGAAGTGGACGAAGGGAACGAAGTGGATGAAGTGGACGAAGTGGACGAACTGCACGAAGTGGACGAAGTTCACGAAGTGGACGAAGTGGAAGTAATGGACGATGTGGACGAAGTGCGCGAAGTGGACGAATTGGACGAAGTGGACGAAGTGGTTGAAGTGGACGAAGTGGGTGAAGTGGATGAAGTGGATGAAGTGGAAGAAGTGGACGAAGTGAAGGAAGTGAACGAAGTGGACGAAGTGGAGGAAGTGGAGGAAGTTGACGAACTGGACGAAGTTGACGAACTAGACAAAGAAGAAGAAGGAGAAGTAGTGGAAGAAGAAGAAGAAGTGATACAACTGGAAGAAGAACAAGAAGTGGATGAAGTGGAAGAAGTGGAAGAAGGGGAAGAAGATGAAGAAGTGGAAGAAGTGTACGAAGTGGACAAAGTTGACGAGGTGGACGAACTGGACGAAGTTGACGAACTGGACGAAGAAGAAGAAGGAGAAGAAGTGGAAGAAGAAGTGGTAGAAGTGGAAGAAGTGGACGAAGTGAATGAAGTGATTGAAGTGGACGAAGTGGACGAAGAAGAAGAAGGAGAAGAAGTGGAAGAAGAAGAAGTGGTCGAAGAAGAAGAAGGAGAAGAAGTGGAAGAAGAAGAAGAAGTGGATGAAGTAGAAGAAGTCGAAGAAGTTAAAGAAGTGGAAGAAGTTGATGAAGTGGACGAAGTGGATGAAGTCGAAGAAGTGGACGAAGTGGACGAACTGCACGAGGTGGACGAAGTGGACGAAGTTCATATTGTTGACGAATTGCACGAAGTGGAAGAAGAGGACGAAGTGGACGAATTGGACGAAGTGGAAGAAGTGGACGAAGTGGACGAAGTGAATGAAGTGAACGAAGTGGACGAAGTGGACGAAGTTGACGAACTAGACGAAGTTGACGAACTGGACGAAGAAGAAGAAGGGGAAGAAGTGGAAGAAGAAGAAGAAGTGGATGAAGTGGAAGAAGTGGAAGAAATCGAAGAAGTGGAAGAAGTGGACGAAGTGGATGAAGTGAAGGAAGTGGACGAAGTTCACGAACTGGACAAAGAAGAAGAAGGAGAAGAAGTGGAAGAAGAAGAAGAAGTGATACAAGTGGAAGAAGAAGAAGATGTGGATGAAGTGGAAGAAGTGGAAGAAGTGTACGAAGTGGACAAAGTTGACGAAGTGGAAGAAGTGGACGAAGTGCACGAAGTGAATGAAGTGAACGAAGTGGACGAAGTGGACGAAGTTGACGAACTGGACGAAGAAGAAGAAGGAGAAGAAGTGGAAGAAGAAGAAGTGGAAGAAGAGGAAGGAGTGGAAGAAGTGGAAGAAGTGGAACAAGTGGAAGAAGTGTACGAAGTGGATGAAGTGGACGAATTGGGCGAACTGGACAAAGTGGACGAAGTTGACGAAGTTGACGAAGTTGACGAAGAAGAAGAAGGAGAAGAAGTGGAAGAGGAAGAAGAAGTGGTACAAGTGGAAGAGGAAGAAGAAGTGTACGAAGTGGAAGAAGTCGAACAAGTGGAAGGAGTGGAGAACAAGTGGAAGAAGTGGAAGAAGTGTACGAAGTGGATGAAATTGACGAAGTGGACGAAGTGGACAAACTGGACGAACTGGACGAAGTAGACGAAGTGGACAAATTGGATGAACTGGACGAAGAAGACGAAGTGCACGAAGTGGACGAAGTGCACAAAGTGTACGAAGTGGATGAAGTGCACGAAGTGGACGAAGTTCACGAAGTGGTAGAACTGGACGAAGAAGAAGAAGGGGAAGAAGTGGAAGAAGAAGAAGCAGTGGTACAAGTGGAAGAAGAAGAAGTGGAAGAAGTTGAAGAAGTGGAAGAAGTGTACCAAGTGGACAAAGTTGACGAGGTGGATGATCTGGACGAAGATGACGAAGTTGACGAAGTAGAAGAAGGAGAAGAAGTTGAAGAAGAAGAAGCAGTGATGCAAGTAGAAGAAGAATAAGAAGTGGATGAAGTGGAAGAAGTGGAAGAAGTGCAAGAAGTGTACGAAGTGGACAAAGTTGACGAACTGGACGAACTGGACGAAGTAGACGAAGTGGACAAATTGGATGAACTGGACGAAGAGGACGAAGTGCACGAAGTGGACGAAGTGCACGAAGTGTACGAAGTGGATGAAGTGCACGAAGTGGACGAAGTTCACGAAGTGGTAGAACTGGACGAAGAAGAAGAAGGGGAAGAAGTGGAAGAAGAAGAAGCAGTGGTACAAGTTGAAGAAGAAGAAGTGGAAGAAGTGGAAGAAGTGGAAGAAGTGGAAGAAGTTGAAGAAGTGGAAGAAGTGTACGAAGTGGACAAAGTTGACGAGGTGGACGAACTGGACGAAGATGACGAAGTTGACGAAATAGAAGAAGGAGAAGAAGTTGAAGAAGACGAAGAAGTGATGCAAGTGGAAGAAGAATAAGAAGTGGATGAAGTGGAAGAAGTGGAAGAAGTGTACGAAGTGGACAAAGTTGACGAAGTGGACGAAGTGCACGAAGTGGAAAAGTGGACGAAGTGAATGAAGTGAACGAAGTGGATGAAGTTGACGAATTGGACGAAGTTGACGAACTGGACGAAGAAGAAGAAGGAGAAGAAGTGGAAGAAGAAGAATTGGTACAAGTGGAAGAAGAAGAAGAAGTGGAAGAAGTGGAAGAAGAAGAAGAAGTGTACGAAGTGTAGGAAGCGGACGAAGTGGACGAACTGGACGAAGTGGACGAAGTTGACGAAGAACAAGAAGGAGAAGAAGTGGAAGAAGAAGAAGAAGTGGTACAAGTGGATGAAGAAGAAGTGTACGAAGTGGAAGAAGTCGAACAAGTCGAAGGAGTGGAGAACAAGTGGAAGAAGTGGAAGAAGTGAACAAAGTGGACGAAGTGGATGAAGTGGACGAAGTGGAGAAAGTGGACGAAGTGGATGATTTGCACGAAGTGGACGAAGTTCACGAAGTAGACGAAGTGGAAGCAATGGACGAAGTGGACGAAGTGCACGAAGTAGACGAACTGGACGAACTTGACGAAGTGGGTGAAGTGGACGAAGTGGAAGAAGTGGACGAAGTGAAGTAAGTGGACGAAGTGGACGAAGTGGACGAAGTGGACGAAGTGGACGAAGTGGACGAAGTTGACGAAGTAGACGAACTGGATGAAGAAGAAGAAGGAGAAGAAGTCGAAGAAGAAGAAGAAGTGATACAAGTGGAAGAAGAAGAAGTGATACAAGTGGAAGAAGAAGAAGAAGTGATATAAGTGGAAGAAGAAGAAAAACAAGAAGAAGAAGAAGTGGATGAAGTGGAATAAGTGGAAGAAGACGAAGAAGTGGAAGAAGTGGAAGAAGTGTACGAAGTGGATGAAGTTGACGAATTGGACAAAGAAGAAGAAGGAGAAGAAGTCGAAGAAGAACAAGAAGTGAGATAAGTGGAAGAAGAAGACGAAGAAGTGGATGAAGTGGAAGAAGTGGAAGTAGTGGAAGAAATGTACGAAGTGGACAAAGTTGACGAATTGGACGAAGTTGACGAATTGGACGAAGTTGACGAACTGGACGAAGAAGAAGAAGGAGAAGAAGTGGAAGAAGAAGAAGTGGAAGAAGGGGAAGAAGTGGAAGAAGTGGAAGAAGTGGAAGAAGTCCACGAAGTGGATGAAGTGGACGAAGTGGACAAAGTGGACGAACTGAACGAATTGGGCGAACTGGACGAAGTTGACGAAGTTGACGAAGAAGAAGAATGAGAAGAAGTGGAAGAGGAAGAAGAAGTGGTACAAGTGGAAGAAGAAGAAGAAGTGTACGAAGTGGAAGAAGTCGAACAAGTGAAAGAAGTGGAGAACAAGTGGAAGAAGTGTACGAAGTGGACGAAGTTGACGAAGTGGACGAATTGCACAAAGTGGACGAATTGGACGAACTGGACGAAGTAGACGAAGTGGACAAACTGGAGGAACTGGACGAAGTGCACGAAGTGGGTGAAGTGGACGAAGTGGACGAAGTGGACCAACTGGACGAAGTGGACGAAGTGCACGAAGTGGACGATGTTCCCGAAGTGGTAGAACTGGACGAAGAAGAAGAAGGGGAAGAAGTGGAAGAAGAAGAAGCAGTGGTACAAGTGGAAGAAGAAGAAGAAGTGGAAGAAGTGGAAGTGGAAGAAGTGGAAGAAGTTGAAGAAGTGGAAGAAGTGGAAGAAGTTGAAGAAGTGGAAGAAGTGTACGAAGTGGACAAAGTTGACGAGGTGGACGAACTGGACGAAGATGACGAAGTTGACGAAGTAGAAGAAGGAGAAGAAGTTGACGAAGAAGAAGAAGTGATACATGTGGACGAAGTATAAGAAATGGATGAAGTGGAAGAAGTGGAAGAAGACGAAGAAGTGGAAGAAGTGTACGAAGTGGACAAAGTTGACGAAGTGAACGAAGTGGAAGAAGTGGACGAAGTGAATGAAGTGAACGAAGTGGATGAAGTTGACGAATTGGACGAAGTTGAGGAACTGGACGAAGAAGAAGAAGGAGAAGAAGTGGAAGAAGAAGAAGTGGTACAAGTGGAAGAAGAAGAAGAAGTGGAAGAAGTGGAAGAAGAAGAAGAAGTGTACGAAGTGTAGGAAGCGGACGAAGTGGACGAAGTGGACGAACTTGACGAACTAGACGAAGTGGACGAAGTTGACGAAGAACAAGAACGAGAAGAAGTGGAAGAAGAAGAAGAAGTGGTACAAGTGGATGAAGAAGAAGTGTACGAAGTGGAAGAAGTGCACAAAGTGGACGAAGAAGAAGAAGGGGAAGAAGTGGAAGAAGAAGAAGCAGTGGTACAAGTGGAAGAAGAAGAAGTGGAAGAAGTGGAAGAAGTTGAAGAAGTGGAAGAAGTGTACAGAGTGGGCAAAGTTGACGAGGTGGACGATCTGGACGAAGATGACGAAGTTGACGAAGTAGAAGAAGGAGAAGAAGTTGAAGAAGAAGAAGCAGTGATGCAAGTAGAAGAAGAATAAGAAGTGGAAGAAGTGGAAGAAGTGGAAGAAGTGGAAGAAGTGGACAAAGTTGACGAACTGGACGAACTGGACGAAGTAGACGAAGTGGACAAATTGGATGAACTAGACGAAGAGGACGAAGTGCACGAAGTGTACGAAGTGGATGAAGTGCACGAAGTGGACGAAGTTCACGAAGTGGTAGAACTGGACGAAGAAGAAGAAGGGGAAGAAGTGGAAGAAGAAGAAGCAGTGGTACAAGTTGAAGAAGAAGAAGTGGAAGAAGTGGAAGAAGTTGAAGAAGTGGAAGAAGTGTACGAAGTGGACAAAGTTGACGAGGTGGACGAACTGGACGAAGATGACGAAGTTGACGAAGTAGAAGAAGGAGAAGAAGTTGAAGAAGAAGAAGAAGTGATGCAAGTGGAAGAAGAATAAGAAGTGGATGAAGTGGAAGAACTGGAAGAAGTGTACGAAGTGGACAAAGTTGACGAAGTGGACGAAGTGCACGAAGTGGAAGAAGTGGACGAAGTGAATGAAGTGAACGAAGTGGATGAAGTTGACGAATTGGACGAAGATGACGAACTGGACGAAGAAGAAGAAGGAGAAGAAGTGGAAGAAGAAGAAGTGGTACAAGTGGAAGAAGAAGAAGAAGTGGAAGAAGTGGAAGAAGAAGAAGAAGTGTACGAAGTGTAGGAAGCGGACGAAGTGGACGAAGTGGACGAACTTGACGAACTGGACGAAGTGGACGAAGTTGACGAAGAACAAGAAGGAGAAGAAGTGGAAGAAGAAGAAGAAGTGGTACAAGTGGATGAAGAAGAAGTGTACGAAGTGGAAGAAGTCGAACAAGTGGAAGGAGTGGAGAACAAGTGGAAGAAGTGGAAGAAGTGAACAAAGTGGACGAAGTGGATGAAGTGGACGAAGAGGAGAAAGTGGACGAAGTGGATGATTTGCACGAAGTGGACGAAGTTCACGAAGTAGACGAAGTGGAAGCAATGGACGAAGTGGACGAAGTGCACGAAGTGGACGAACTGGACGAACTTGACGAAGTGGGTGAAGTGGACGAAGTGGAAGAAGTGGACGAAGTGAAGTAAGTGGACGAAGTGGACGAAGTGGACGAAGTGGACGAAGTGGACGAAGTTGACGAACTGGATGAAGAAGAAGAAGGAGAAGAAGTCGAAGAAGAAGAAGAAGTGATACAAGTGGAAGAAGAAGAAGTGATACAAGTGGAAGAAGAAGAAGAAGTGATATAAGTGGAAGAAGAAGAAGAAGAAGTGGATGAAGTGGAAGAAGTGGAAGAAGACGAAGAAGTGGAAGAAGTGGAAGAAGTGTACGAAGTGGATGAAGTTGACGAATTGGACAAAGAAGAAGAAGGAGAAGAAGTCGAAGAAGAACAAGAAGTGAGATAAGTGGAAGAAGAAGAAGACGAAGAAGTGGATGAAGTGGAAGAAGTGGAAGTAGTGGAAGAAATGTACGAAGTGGAAAAAGTTGACGAATTGGACGAAGTTGACGAATTGGACGAAGTTGACGAACTGGACGAAGAAGAAGAAGGAGAAGAATTGGAAGAAGAAGAAGTGGAAGAAGGGGAAGAAGTGGAAGAAGTGGAAGAAGTGGAAGAAGTGGAAGAAGTCCACGAAGTGGATGAAGTGAACGAAGTGGACGAAGTGGACAAAGTGGACGACCTGGACGAAGTGGACGAATTGGGCGAACTGGACGAAGTTGATGAAGTTGACGAAGAAGAAGAATGAGAAGAAGTGGAAGAGGAAGAAGAAGTGGTACAAGTGGAAGAAGAAGAAGAAGTGTACGAAGTGGAAGAAGTCGAACAAGTGAAAGAAGTGGAGAACAAGTGGAAGAAGTGTACGAAGTGGACGAAGTTGACGAAGTGGACGAATTGCACAAAGTGGACGAATTGGACGAACTGGACGAAGTAGACGAAGTGGACAAACTGGAGGAACTGGACGAAGTGCACGAAGTGGGTGAAGTGGACGAAGTGGACCAACTGGACGAAGTGGACGAAGTGCACGAAGTGGACGATGTTCACGAAGTGCACGAAGTGGACGATGTTCACGAAGTGGTAGAACTGGACGAAGAAGAAGAAGGGGAAGAAGTGGAAGAAGAAGAAGCAGTGGTACAAGTGGAAGAAGAAGAAGAAGTGGAAGAAGTGGAAGAAGTGGAAGAAGTTGAAGAAGTGGAAGAAGTGTACGAAGTGGACAAAGTTGACGAGGTGGACGAACTGGACGAAGATGACGAAGTTGACGAAGTAGAAGAAGGAGAAGAAGTTGACGAAGAAGAAGAAGTGATACATGTGGAGGAAGTATAAGAAGTGGATGAAGTGGAAGAAGTGGAAGAAGACGAAGAAGTGGAAGAAGTGTACGAAGTGGACAAAGTTGACGAAGTGAACGAAGTGGAAGAAGTGGACGAAGTGAATGAAGTGAACGAAGTGGATGAAGTTGACGAATTGGACGAAGTTGAGGAACTGGACGAAGAAGAAGAAGGAGAAGAAGTGGAAGAAGAAGAAGTGGTAGAAGTGGAAGAAGTGCAAGAAGAAGAAGAAGTGTACGAAGTGGACGAAGTTGACGAAGTGGACGAAGTGGACGAAGTGGATGAACTGGACGAACTGGACGAAGTGGTCGAAGTTGACGAAGAACAAGAAGGTGAAGAAGTGGAAGAAGAAGAAGAAGTGGTACAAGTGGATGAAGAAGAAGTGTACGAAGTGGAAGAAGTCGAACAAGTGGAAGGAGTGGAGAACAAGTGGAAGAAGTGGAAGAAGTGAACAAAGTGGACGAAGTGGATGAAGTGGACGAAGTGGAGAAAGTGGACGAAGTGGATGATTTGCACGAAGTGGACGAAGTTCACGAAGTAGACGAAGTGGAAGCAATGGACGAAGTGCACGAAGTGGACGAACTGGACGAACTTGACGAAGTGGGTGAAGTGGAAGAAGTGGACGAAGTGAAGTAAGTGGACGAAGTGGACGAAGTGGACAAAGTGGACGAAGTTGACGAACTCGATGAAGAAGAAGAAGGAGAAGAAGTCGAAGAAGAAGAAGAAGTGATACAAGTGGAAGAAGAAGAAGAAGTGATATAAGTGGAAGAAGAAGAAAAACAAGAAGAAGAAGAAGTGATACAAGTGGAAGAAGAAGAAGAAGTGATATAAGTGGAAGAAGAAGAAAAACAAGAAGAAGAAGAAGTGGATGAAGTGGAAGAAGTGGAAGAAGACGAAGAAGTGGAAGAAGTGGAAGAAGTGTACGAAGTGGATGAAGTTGACGAATTGGACAAAGAAGAAGAAGGAGAAGAAGTCGAAGAAGAACAAGAAGTGAGATAAGTGGAAGAAGAAGAAGACGAAGAAGTGGATGAAGTGGAAGAAGTGGAAGTAGTGGAAGAAATGTACGAAGTGGACAAAGTTGACGAATTGGACGAAGTTGACGAATTGGACGAAGTTGACGAACTGGACGAAGAAGAAGAAGGAGAAGAAGTGGAAGAAGAAGAAGTGGAAGAAGGGGAAGAAGTGGAAGAAGTGGAAGAAGTGGAAGAAGTCCACGAAGTGGATGAAGTGAACGAAGTGGACAAAGTGGACGAACTGGACGAAGTGGACGAATTGGTGCATGAAGTGGAAGAAGTGGAAGAAGTGGACGAAGTAAATGACATTGACGAAATGGACGAAGTGGACGAAGAGCACGAAGTGGAAGAAGTGGAAGAAGTGGACGAAGTGGACAAAGTGGGTGAAGTGGACGAAGTGGAGGAAGTGGACGAGGTGGACGTACTGGAAGAAGTGGAAGAAGTGAACGAAGTGGACGAAGTTCACGAAGTGGACGAAGTCGACGAAGTGGGCGAACTGGAAGAAGTGGACGAAGTCGACGAAGTGCATGAAGTGGAGGAAGTGGACGAAGTGGAGGAAGTGGACGAAGTGGAGGAAGTGGAAGAAGTCAAAGAAGTGGATGAAGTGGACGAAGTGGACGAAGTGGACGAAGTGCACGAAGTGGAAGAACTGGACGAAGTAGGTGAAGTGGACGAAGTGGAGGAAGTGTACGAAGTGGACGAAGTGGACGAAGTGAACGAAGTGGACGAAGTGGACGAAGTGGACGAAGTAGACGAAGTGGACGAAGTGCACGAAGTCGAAGAACTGGACGAAGTAGGTGAAGTGGACGAAGTGGAGGAAGTGTACGAAGTGGACGAAGTGGACGAAGTGAACGAAGTGGACGAAGTGGACGAAGTAGACGAAATGGACGAAGAAGAAGAACTAGACGAAGAAGAAGAACTAGACGAAGAAGAAGAAGTGGTAGAAGTGGAAGAAATGGAAAAGGTGGAAGAAGTGGAAGAAGTGGACGAATTGGAAGAAGTGGACGAAGTTGACGAAGTGGACGAAGCGGACGAAGCGGACGAAGGGGACGAAGGGGACGAAGTGGACGAAGCGACGAGGTGGACGAAGCGGACGAGGTGGACGAAGTGGAAGAAGTGGACGAAGTGGACGAACTAGAAGAAGTGGACGAAGTGGACGAAGTTGACGAAGTGGACAAAGTGGACGAAATGCACAAAGTGGACGAAGTGCATGAAGTGGACGAAGTGCATGAAGTGGAAGAAGTGGAAGAAGTGGACGAAGTGGGTGAAGTGGACGAAGTGGGTGAAGTGGACAAAGTGGACGAAGTGGAAGAAGTGGACGAAGTGAACGAAGTGGACGAAGTTGACGAAGTGGACGAAGTGGACGAAGTGGACGAAGTGGACGAAGTGGATGAACTGGACGAAGTGGACGAACTGGACGAAGTGGACGAAGTTGAGGAAATGGAGGAAGTAGACGAAGTTGACGAAGAAGAAGATGGAAAAGAAGTGGAAGAAGTGGACGAAGTGAATGAAGTGGACGAAGTTGACGAATTGGACGAAGTTGACGAACTGGACGAAGAAGAAGAAGGGGAATAAGTTGAAGAAGAAGAAGAGTTACCAGTGGAAGAAGAAGAAGAAGTGGATGAAGTGGAAGAAGTCGAAGCAGTGCAAGTTGAAGAAGTTGACGAACTGGACGAAGTGGACCAAATGGATGAAGTGGACCAAGTGGAGGAAGTGGACGAAGTGGACGAACTTGACGAAGTTGATGAAGAAGGAGAAGGAGATGAAGTGGAAGAAGAAGAAGAAGTAGTAGTACAAGTGGAAGAAGAAGAAAAAGTGGAAGAAGTGGACGAAGTGGGCAAAGTGGAAGAAGTGGACGAAGTGAATGAAGTCAACGAAGTGGAAGAAGTGGACGAAGTTGACGAAGTGGACGAAGTTGACGAACTAGACGAAGAAGAAGAAGGGGAAGAAATGGAACAAAAAGTTGTATAAGAGGAAGAAGAAGAGGTGGATGAAGTGGAAGAAGTGGAAGAAGTCAAACAAGTGCAAGAGGTGGAAGAAGTGGACGAAGTGGACGAAATGGACGATGTGCACGAAGTGGACGAAGTAGACGAAGTTGACGAAGTGGACGAAGTGGACAAAGTGGACGAAGTGGACGAAGAAGAAGATGGAGAAGATGTGGAAGAAGTGGACGAAGTGGACGAAGTGGACGAAGTGTAAGAAGTGGACGAAGTGAATGAAGTGGACGAAGTTGACGAACTGGACGCAGTGGATGCAGTGGACGCAGTGGACGAAGTGGACGAAGTGCACGAAGTGCACGAACTGGACATAATGGAGGAAGTAGACGAAGTTGACGAAGTGGACGAAGAAGAAGATGGAGAAGAAGTGGAAGAATTGGACGAAGTGGAACAAGTGGACGAAGTGAATGAAGTGGACGAAATGGACGAAGAAGAAGAACTGGACGAAGAAGAAGAAGTGGTAGAAGTGGAAGAAGTGGAAAAGGTGGAAGAAGTGGAAGAAGTGGACGAATTAGAAGAAGTGGACGAAGTTGACGAAGTGGACGAAGTGGACGAAGCGGACGAAGCGGACGAAGCGGACGAAGTGGACGAAGGGGACGAAGTGGACAAAGCGGACGAGGTGGACGAAGCGGATGAGGTGGACGAAGTGGAAGAAGTGTGCGAAGTTCACGAAGTGGACGAAGTCGACCAAGTGGACGAACTAGAAGAAGTGGACGAAGTTGACGAAGTGGACAAAGTGGACGAAATGCACAAAGTGGACGAAGTGCATGAAGTGGAAGAAGTGGACGAAGTGGGTGAAGTGGACGAAGTGGGTGAAGTAGACAAAGTGGACGAAGTGGAAGAAGTGGACGAAGTGGACGAAGTGAACGAAGTGGACGAAGTGGATGAAGTGGACGAACTAGACGAACTAGACGAAGTGGACGAACTGGACGAAGTGGACGAAGTTGAGGAAATGGAGGAAGTAGACGAAGTTGACGAAGTGGACGAAGAAGAAGATGGAAAAGAAGTGGAAGAAGTGGACGAAGTTGACGAACTGGACGAAGAAGAAGAAGGGGAATAAGTGGAAGAAGAAGAAGTAGAGTTACCAGTGGAAGGAGAAGAAGAAGTGGATGAAGTGGAAGAAGTCGAAGCAGTGCAAGTTGAAGAAGTGGACGAACTGGACGAAGTGGACCAAATGGATGAAGTGGACGAAGTGGAGGAAGTCGACGAAGTGGACGAACTTGACGAAGTTGACGAAGATGGAGAAGGAGATGAAGTGGAAGAAGAAGAAGAAGTTGTAGTACAAGTGGAAGAAGAAAAAGTGGAAGAAGTGGACGAAGTGGACAAAGTGGAAGAAGTGGACGAAGTGAATGAAGTCAACGAAGTGGAAGAAGTGGACGAAGTGGACCAAGTGGAAGAAGTGGACGAAGTGAATGAAGTCAACGAAGTGGAAGAAGTGGACGAAGTTGACGAAGTGGACGAAGTTGACGAACTGGACGAAGAAGAAGAAGGAGAAGAAGTGGAAGAAGAAGAAGAAGAAGTGGTACAAGTGGAAGAAGCAGAAGTGGATGAAGTGGAAGCAGTGAAAGAAGTGGAAGAAGCGGAAGAAGTGGACAAAGTTGACGAAGTGGACAAAGTAGACGAAGTGGAAGAACTGGAAGAAGTGGAAGAAGTAGACGAACTGCGCGAAGTGGACGAAGTGGATGAAATGGTCGAAGTGGACGAAGGGGACTAACTGGAAGAAGTGGACGAAGTGGGCGAAGTGCACGAATTGGAGGAAGTGGGGGAAGTGGAGGAAGTAGACGAAGTGGACGAAGTTGACGAACTTGACGAAGAAGAAGAAGGGGAAGAAATGGAAGAAGAAGAAAAAGTGGTACAAGAGGAAGAAGAAGAAGAAGTGGATGAAGTGGAAGAAGTGGAAGAAGTCAAAGAAGTGCAAGAGGAGGAAGAAGTGGACGAAGTGGACGAAATGGACGATGTGCACGAAGTGGACGAGGTGGACGAAGTGGTCAAAGTGGACGAAGTGGACGAAGAAGAAGATGGAGAAGAAGTGGAAGAAGTGGACGAAGTGGACGAAGTGGAAGAAGTGGACGAAGTGAATTAAGTGAATGAAGTGGACGAAGTTGACGAAGTGGACGCACTGGACGAAGTGCACGAAGTGCATGAACTGGAGATGATGGAGGAAGTTGACAAGTTGACGAAGTGGACGAAGAAGAAGATGGAGAAGAAATGGAAGAATTGGACGAAGTGGAAGAAGTGGACGAAGTGGACGAAGTGAATGAAGTGGACGAAGTGGACTAAGTTGACGAACTGGACGAAGTTGACGAACTGGACGAAGAAGAAGAAGGGGAAGAAGTGGAAGAAGAAGAAGAAGAGGTACTAGTGGAAGAAGAAGAAGAAGTGGATGAAGTGGAAGAAGTGGAAGAAGTGCAAGAAGTGCAAGAAGTGGACGAAGTGGACGAAGTGCACGAACTGGACGAAGTGCATGAAGTGGAAGAAGTGGAAGAAGTGGACGAAGTAAATGACATTGACGAAATGGACGAAGTGGACGAAGAGCACGAAGTGGAAGAAGTGGAAGAAGTGGACGAAGTGGACAAAGTGGGTGAAGTGGACGAAGTGGAGGAAGTGGACGAGGTGGACGTACTGGAAGAAGTGGAAGAAGTGAACGAAGTGGACGAAGTTCACGAAGTGGACGAAGTCGACGAAGTGGGCGAACTGGAAGAAGTGGACGAAGTCGACGAAGTGCATGAAGTGGAGGAAGTGGACGAAGTGGAGGAAGTGGACGAAGTGGAGGAAGTGGAAGAAGTCAAAGAAGTGGATGAAGTGGACGAAGTGGACGAAGTGCACGAAGTGGAAGAACTGGACGAAGTAGGTGAAGTGGACGAAGTGGAGGAAGTGTACGAAGTGGACGAAGTGGACGAAGTGAACGAAGTGGACGAAGTGGACGAAGTGGACGAAGTGGACGAAGTAGACGAAGTGGACGAAGTGCACGAAGTCGAAGAACTGGACGAAGTAGGTGAAGTGGACGAAGTGGAGGAAGTGTACGAAGTGGACGAAGTGGACGAAGTGGACGAAGTAGACGAAATGGACGAAGAAGAAGAACTGGACGAAGAAGAAGAACTAGACGAAGAAGAAGAAGTGGTAGAAGTGGAAGAAATGGAAAAGGTGGAAGAAGTGGAAGAAGTGGACGAATTGGAAGAAGTGGACGAAGTTGACGAAGTGGACGAAGCGGACGAAGCGGACGAAGGGGACGAAGGGGACGAAGTGGACGAAGCGACGAGGTGGACGAAGCGGACGAGGTGGACGAAGTGGAAGAAGTGGACGAAGTGGACGAACTAGAAGAAGTGGACGAAGTGGACGAAGTTGACGAAGTGGACAAAGTGGACGAAATGCACAAAGTGGACGAAGTGCATGAAGTGGACGAAGTGCATGAAGTGGAAGAAGTGGAAGAAGTGGACGAAGTGGGTGAAGTGGACGAAGTGGGTGAAGTGGACAAAGTGGACGAAGTGGAAGAAGTGGACGAAGTGAACGAAGTGGACGAAGTTGACGAAGTGGACGAAGTGGACGAAGTGGACGAAGTGGATGAACTAGACGAAGTGGACGAACTGGACGAAGTGGACGAAGTTGAGGAAATGGAGGAAGTAGACGAAGTTGACGAAGAAGAAGATGGAAAAGAAGTGGAAGAAGTGGACGAAGTGAATGAAGTGGACGAAGTTGACGAATTGGACGAAGTTGACGAACTGGACGAAGAAGAAGAAGGGGAATAAGTTGAAGAAGAAGAAGAGTTACCAGTGGAAGAAGAAGAAGAAGTGGATGAAGTGGAAGAAGTCGAAGCAGTGCAAGTTGAAGAAGTTGACGAACTGGACGAAGTGGACCAAATGGATGAAGTGGACCAAGTGGAGGAAGTGGACGAAGTGGACGAACTTGACGAAGTTGATGAAGAAGGAGAAGGAGATGAAGTGGAAGAAGAAGAAGAAGTAGTAGTACAAGTGGAAGAAGAAGAAAAAGTGGAAGAAGTGGACGAAGTGGGCAAAGTGGAAGAAGTGGACGAAGTGAATGAAGTTAAGGAAGTGGAAGAAGTGGACGAAGTTGACGAAGTGGACGAAGTTGACGAACTAGACGAAGAAGAAGAAGGGGAAGAAATGGAACAAAAAGTTGTATAAGAGGAAGAAGAAGAGGTGGATGAAGTGGAAGAAGTGGAAGAAGTCAAACAAGTGCAAGAGGTGGAAGAAGTGGACGAAGTGGACGAAATGGACGATGTGCACGAAGTGGACGAAGTAGACGAAGTTGACGAAGTGGACGAAGTGGACAAAGTGGACGAAGTGGACGAAGAAGAAGATGGAGAAGATGTGGAAGAAGTGGACGAAGTGGACGAAGTGGACGAAGTGTAAGAAGTGGACGAAGTGAATGAAGTGGACGAAGTTGACGAACTGGACGCAGTGGATGCAGTGGACGCAGTGGACGAAGTGGACGAAGTGCACGAAGTGCACGAACTGGACATAATGGAGGAAGTAGACGAAGTTGACGAAGTGGACGAAGAAGAAGATGGAGAAGAAGTGGAAGAATTGGACGAAGTGGAACAAGTGGACGAAGTGAATGAAGTGGACGAAATGGACGAAGAAGAAGAACTGGACGAAGAAGAAGAAGTGGTAGAAGTGGAAGAAGTGGAAAAGGTGGAAGAAGTGGAAGAAGTGGACGAATTAGAAGAAGTGGACGAAGTTGACGAAGTGGACGAAGTGGACGAAGCGGACGAAGCGGACGAAGCGGACGAAGTGGACGAAGGGGACGAAGTGGACAAAGCGGACGAGGTGGACGAAGCGGATGAGGTGGACGAAGTGGAAGAAGTGTGCGAAGTTCACGAAGTGGACGAAGTCGACCAAGTGGACGAACTAGAAGAAGTGGACGAAGTTGACGAAGTGGACAAAGTGGACGAAATGCACAAAGTGGACGAAGTGCATGAAGTGGAAGAAGTGGACGAAGTGGGTGAAGTGGACGAAGTGGGTGAAGTAGACAAAGTGGACGAAGTGGAAGAAGTGGACGAAGTGGACGAAGTGAACGAAGTGGACGAAGTGGATGAAGTGGACGAACTAGACGAACTAGACGAAGTGGACGAACTGGACGAAGTGGACGAAGTTGAGGAAATGGAGGAAGTAGACGAAGTTGACGAAGTGGACGAAGAAGAAGATGGAAAAGAAGTGGAAGAAGTGGACGAAGTTGACGAACTGGACGAAGAAGAAGAAGGGGAATAAGTGGAAGAAGAAGAAGTAGAGTTACCAGTGGAAGGAGAAGAAGAAGTGGATGAAGTGGAAGAAGTCGAAGCAGTGCAAGTTGAAGAAGTGGACGAACTGGACGAAGTGGACCAAATGGATGAAGTGGACGAAGTGGAGGAAGTCGACGAAGTGGACGAACTTGACGAAGTTGACGAAGATGGAGAAGGAGATGAAGTGGAAGAAGAAGAAGAAGTTGTAGTACAAGTGGAAGAAGAAAAAGTGGAAGAAGTGGACGAAGTGGACAAAGTGGAAGAAGTGGACGAAGTGAATGAAGTCAACGAAGTGGAAGAAGTGGACGAAGTGGACCAAGTGGAAGAAGTGGACGAAGTGAATGAAGTCAACGAAGTGGAAGAAGTGGACGAAGTTGACGAAGTGGACGAAGTTGACGAACTGGACGAAGAAGAAGAAGGAGAAGAAGTGGAAGAAGAAGAAGAAGAAGTGGTACAAGTGGAAGAAGCAGAAGTGGATGAAGTGGAAGCAGTGAAAGAAGTGGAAGAAGCGGAAGAAGTGGACAAAGTTGACGAAGTGGACAAAGTAGACGAAGTGGAAGAACTGGAAGAAGTGGAAGAAGTAGACGAACTGCGCGAAGTGGACGAAGTGGATGAAATGGTCGAAGTGGACGAAGGGGACTAACTGGAAGAAGTGGACGAAGTGGGCGAAGTGCACGAATTGGAGGAAGTGGGGGAAGTGGAGGAAGTAGACGAAGTGGACGAAGTTGACGAACTTGACGAAGAAGAAGAAGGGGAAGAAATGGAAGAAGAAGAAAAAGTGGTACAAGAGGAAGAAGAAGAAGAAGTGGATGAAGTGGAAGAAGTGGAAGAAGTCAAAGAAGTGCAAGAGGAGGAAGAAGTGGACGAAGTGGACGAAATGGACGATGTGCACGAAGTGGACGAGGTGGACGAAGTGGTCAAAGTGGACGAAGTGGACGAAGAAGAAGATGGAGAAGAAGTGGAAGAAGTGGACGAAGTGGACGAAGTGGAAGAAGTGGACGAAGTGAATTAAGTGAATGAAGTGGACGAAGTTGACGAAGTGGACGCACTGGACGAAGTGCACGAAGTGCATGAACTGGAGATGATGGAGGAAGTTGACAAGTTGACGAAGTGGACGAAGAAGAAGATGGAGAAGAAATGGAAGAATTGGACGAAGTGGAAGAAGTGGACGAAGTGGACGAAGTGAATGAAGTGGACGAAGTGGACTAAGTTGACGAACTGGACGAAGTTGACGAACTGGACGAAGAAGAAGAAGGGGAAGAAGTGGAAGAAGAAGAAGAAGAGGTACTAGTGGAAGAAGAAGAAGAAGTGGATGAAGTGGAAGAAGTGGAAGAAGTGCAAGAAGTGCAAGAAGTGGACGAAGTGGACGAAGTGCACGAACTGGACGAAGTGCATGAAGTGGAAGAAGTGGAAGAAGTGGACGAAGTAAATGACATTGACGAAATGGACGAAGTGGACGAAGAGCACGAAGTGGAAGAAGTGGAAGAAGTGGACGAAGTGGACAAAGTGGGTGAAGTGGACGAAGTGGAGGAAGTGGACGAGGTGGACGTACTGGAAGAAGTGGAAGAAGTGAACGAAGTGGACGAAGTTCACGAAGTGGACGAAGTCGACGAAGTGGGCGAACTGGAAGAAGTGGACGAAGTCGACGAAGTGCATGAAGTGGAGGAAGTGGACGAAGTGGAGGAAGTGGACGAAGTGGAGGAAGTGGAAGAAGTCAAAGAAGTGGATGAAGTGGACGAAGTGGACGAAGTGCACGAAGTGGAAGAACTGGACGAAGTAGGTGAAGTGGACGAAGTGGAGGAAGTGTACGAAGTGGACGAAGTGGACGAAGTGAACGAAGTGGACGAAGTGGACGAAGTGGACGAAGTGGACGAAGTAGACGAAGTGGACGAAGTGCACGAAGTCGAAGAACTGGACGAAGTAGGTGAAGTGGACGAAGCGGAGGAAGTGTACGAAGTGGACGAAGTGGACGAAGTGGACGAAGTAGACGAAATGGACGAAGAAGAAGAACTGGACGAAGAAGAAGAACTAGACGAAGAAGAAGAAGTGGTAGAAGTGGAAGAAATGGAAAAGGTGGAAGAAGTGGAAGAAGTGGACGAATTGGAAGAAGTGGACGAAGTTGACGAAGTGGACGAAGCGGACGAAGCGGACGAAGGGGACGAAGGGGACGAAGTGGACGAAGCGACGAGGTGGACGAAGCGGACGAGGTGGACGAAGTGGAAGAAGTGGACGAAGTGGACGAACTAGAAGAAGTGGACGAAGTGGACGAAGTTGACGAAGTGGACAAAGTGGACGAAATGCACAAAGTGGACGAAGTGCATGAAGTGGACGAAGTGCATGAAGTGGAAGAAGTGGAAGAAGTGGACGAAGTGGGTGAAGTGGACGAAGTGGGTGAAGTGGACAAAGTGGACGAAGTGGAAGAAGTGGACGAAGTGAACGAAGTGGACGAAGTTGACGAAGTGGACGAAGTGGACGAAGTGGACGAAGTGGATGAACTAGACGAAGTGGACGAACTGGACGAAGTGGACGAAGTTGAGGAAATGGAGGAAGTAGACGAAGTTGACGAAGAAGAAGATGGAAAAGAAGTGGAAGAAGTGGACGAAGTGAATGAAGTGGACGAAGTTGACGAATTGGACGAAGTTGACGAACTGGACGAAGAAGAAGAAGGGGAATAAGTTGAAGAAGAAGAAGAGTTACCAGTGGAAGAAGAAGAAGAAGTGGATGAAGTGGAAGAAGTCGAAGCAGTGCAAGTTGAAGAAGTTGACGAACTGGACGAAGTGGACCAAATGGATGAAGTGGACCAAGTGGAGGAAGTGGACGAAGTGGACGAACTTGACGAAGTTGATGAAGAAGGAGAAGGAGATGAAGTGGAAGAAGAAGAAGAAGTAGTAGTACAAGTGGAAGAAGAAGAAAAAGTGGAAGAAGTGGACGAAGTGGGCAAAGTGGAAGAAGTGGACGAAGTGAATGAAGTTAACGAAGTGGAAGAAGTGGACGAAGTTGACGAAGTGGACGAAGTTGACGAACTAGACGAAGAAGAAGAAGGGGAAGAAATGGAACAAAAAGTTGTATAAGAGGAAGAAGAAGAGGTGGATGAAGTGGAAGAAGTGGAAGAAGTCAAACAAGTGCAAGAGGTGGAAGAAGTGGACGAAGTGGACGAAATGGACGATGTGCACGAAGTGGACGAAGTAGACGAAGTTGACGAAGTGGACGAAGTGGACAAAGTGGACGAAGTGGACGAAGAAGAAGATGGAGAAGATGTGGAAGAAGTGGACGAAGTGGACGAAGTGGACGAAGTGTAAGAAGTGGACGAAGTGAATGAAGTGGACGAAGTTGACGAACTGGACGCAGTGGATGCAGTGGACGCAGTGGACGAAGTGCACGAAGTGCACGAACTGGACATAATGGAGGAAGTAGACGAAGTTGACGAAGTGGACGAAGAAGAAGATGAAGAAGAAGTGGAAGAATTGGACGAAGTGGAACAAGTGGACGAAGTGAATGAAGTGGACGAACTGGACGAAGTTGACGAACTGGACGAAGAAGAAGAAGGGGAAGAAGTGGAAGAAGAAGAAGAAGAGGTACTAGTGGAAGAAGAAGAAGAAGTGGAAGAAGTGGGAGAAGTGGAAGAAGTGGACGAAGTGGACGAAGTGGACGAAGTGCATGAAGTGGAAGAAGTGGAAGAAGTGGACGAAGTGGATGAAGTTAATGAAGTCGATTAAGTGGACGAAGTGGACGAAGAGCACGAAGTGGAAGAAGTGGAAGAAGTGGACGAACTGGACAAAGTGGGTGAAGTGGACGAAGTGGAGGAAGTGGACGAGGTGGACGTACTAGAGAAGTGGAAGAAGTGAACGAAGTGGACGAAGTCGACGAAGTGGACGAACTGGAAGAAGTGGACGAAGTGGACGAAGTGGATGAAGTGGAGGAAGTGGGTGAAGTGGACGAAGTGGACGAAGTGGAGGAAGTGGACGAAGTGGACGAAGTGAACGAAGTCGACCCAGTAGACGAAATAGACAAAGAAGAAGAAGTGGACGAAGAAGAAGAAGTGGTAGAAGTGGAAGAAGTGGAAAAGGTGGAAGAAGTGGAAGAAGTTGACGAATTGGAAGAAGTGGACGAAGTTGACGAAGTTGACGAAGTTGACGAAGTGGACGAAGTGGACGAAGCGGGTGAAGCAGACGAAGTGGAAGAAGGGGACGAAGTGGACGAAGCGGACGAGGTGGACGAAGCGGACGAGGTGGACGAAGCGGAAGAAGTGGACGAAGTTCACGAAGTGGATGAAATCGACGAAGTGGACGAAGTGAATGAAGTGGACGAAGTGGACTAAGTTGACGAACTGGACGAAGAAGAAGAAGGGGAAGAAGTGGAAGAAGAAGAAGAAGAGGTACTAGTGGAAGAAGAAGAAGAAGTGGAAGAAGTGGAAGAAGTGCAAGGAGTGCATGAAGTGGAAGAAGTGCACGAAGTGGAGAAAGTGCACGAAGTGGACGAAGTGCATGAAGTGGAAGAAGTGGAAGAAGTGGACGAAGTGGACGAAGTGAATGAAGTCGACGAAATGGACGAAGTGGACGAAGGGCACGAAGTGGAAGAAGTGGAAGAAGTGGACGAAGTGGACAAAGTGGGTGAAGTGGACGAAGTGGAGGAAGTGGACGAGGTGGACGTACTGGAAGAAGTGGAAGAAGTGAACGAAGTGGACGAAGTTCACGAAGTGGACGAAGTCGACGAAGTGGGCGAACTGGAAGAAGTGGACGAAGTGGACGAAGTCGGCGAAGTGCATGAAGTGGAGGAAGTGGACGAAGTGGAGGAAGTGGACGAAGTGGAGGAAGTGGAAGAAGTCGAAGAAGTGGATGAAGTAGACGAAGTGGACGAAGTGCACGAAGTGGAAGAACTGGACGAAGTGGACGAAGTAGGTGAAGTGGACGAAGTGGAGGAAGTGGACGAATTGGACGAAGTGGACGAAGTGAACGAAGTGGACGAAGTAGACGAAATGGACGAAGAAGAAGAACTGGACGAAGAAGAAGAAGTGGTAGAAGTGGAAGAAGTGGAAAAGGTGGAAGAAGTGGAAGAAGTGGACGAATTGGAAGAAGTGGACGAAGTTGACGAAGTGGACGACGTGGACGAAGCGGACGAAGTGGACGAAGTGGACGAAGGGGACGAAGTGGACGAAGCGGACGAGGTGGACGTAGTGGAAGAAGTGGACGAAGTTCACGAAGTGGACGAAGTCGACGAAGTGGACGAACTAGAAGAAGTGGACGAAGTGGACGAAGTTGACGAAGTGGACAAACTGGACGAAATGCACAAAGTGGACGAAGTGCATGAAGTGGAAGAAGTGGACGAAGTGGGTGAAGTGGACGAAGTGGGTGAAGTGGACAAAGTGGACGAAGTGGAAGAAGTGGACGAAGTGGATGAAGTGAACGAAGTGGACGAAGTTGACGAAGTGGACGAAGTGGACGAAGTGGACGAAGTGGACGAAGTGGACGAAGTGGACGAAGTGGACGAAGTGGACGAAGTGGACGAACTGGACGAAGGGGACGAACTGGACGAAGTGGACGAACTGGACGAAGTGGACGAAGTTGAGGAAATGATGGAAGTAGACGAAGTTGACGAATTGGACGAAGAAGAAGACGGAAAAGAAGTGGAAGAAGTGGACGAAGTGGACGAAGTGAATGAAGTGGACGAAGTTGACGAACTGGACGAAGAAGAAGAAGGGGAATTGATAACAGTTGAAAAACTGTTATTTTCATGCTTAAAATTGACACAAAAAGCAACCTTTACACTTAGAAACTAGCTTGAAATCATGCTTTTATCCATATTTTCAGAAATAAGAGAGCTGGACAGGTTTATGCTTGATTTCAGTGTTTTTGTGCAGGTTTTAAGGTGAATTTAGTGAAAGAAGTGAAGAAGGAGAGGGATGGAATCAGAAAAGTCAACCAGAAACCAGAAAAGTCAACCAGTCAACCAGAAAAGTCAACCAGTCAACCAAAAAGTCAACCAGTCAACCAGAATACGAAAAAAGTCAACCAGACGAGTTTTGGGCCAGTTTTATGCGATTGTATGATCTGTTTGGGCCTGGACCCGTTTTCTATTATTTTTATGTCCTATTTAAAGACCTAGATGTCTTAGGGTTGGTATCTTTGGCAGAAACAAAGCAAACACTCTCTCTTCCACCCCTTTGAAGGAGGATCTTGGATGCTCAGCCTACCTCTTCACCTTTTTAGGGTTTTATCTTTCATTCTTTCATTATTGTTCATCTAGGTTCACCATGAATATGGTGAACTAAACCTTGTATGTTTGTTGGGGAATCAATGTAATCTTTTGAAGCTCTCATATATGGAATTTGTGCTTGCATCTTAATCTAAGATTTATGCTTTCCTTCATCATTAGTTAGGGTTTTTCCTCTTTGCCTAATGCTTGCTTTGTTTAACTCATTCAATGCATGATTATTGATTTTGTCGATACGGGAACGTACGGGGAAGTCTAGATCCGGGGAATTTCTCCCAATAAGTATATTGGTTGCCTTAAGCTCCTGTGCTAAATAAACTAATTATTAGGAATGCTAGGAATCGTATGAACTCGTAATTAGGGAGAAGCCTTCTTGAAAGGTAATTTAGAGAGTGGCATTAACAATGATGAATTGAATGTTGAGTTCCTAAAATATATGAGAGTGGATAAGATGAATTTGATAAACCCCAACAACATACTCATTCATATATTCCATTGAAAGTGTTTGTATTTTGCTTTAGCCATTGATCACACTCATGCATACATGTTTATTTTCGTCTTTTGCATATTAAAATCCAATTATTTCGTTCTTAAGTCTTAGCTAATCAACAAATCACATAACTAAACTAGGCCGTGAGTCCTTTGGGAGAACGATACTTGGTCTTACCGAGTTTATTACTTGAAACGATTCGGTCATACTTGCCGATTGTTCAACAAGTTTGTGACATCATATTTTGGTGATCATAAATTTGTCCATCAGGAATAAGTGGAAGAAGAAGAAGAAGAGTTACCAGTGGAAGAAGAAGAAGAAGTGGATGAAGTGGAAGAAGTCGAAGCAGTGCAAGTTGAAGAAGTGGACGAACTGGACGAAGTGGACCAAATGGATGAAGTGGACCAAGTGGAGGAAGTGGACGAACTTGACGAAGTTGATGAAGAAGGAGAAGGAGATGAAGTGGAAGAAGAAGAAGAAGTAGTAGTACAAGTGGAAGAAGAAGAAAAAGTGGAAGAAGTGGACGAAGTGGACAAAGTGGAAGAAGTGGACGAAGTGAATGAAGTCAACGAAGTGGAAGAAGTGGACGAAGTGGACGAAGTTGACGAAGTGGACGAAGAAGAAGAAGGAGAAGAAGTGGAAGAAGAAGAAGAAGAAGTGGTACAAGTGGAAGAAGCAGAAGTGGATGAAGTGGAAGCAGTGGAAGAAGTGGAAGAAGAGGAAGAAGTGGACGAAGTTGACGAAGTGGACAAAGTAGACGAAGTGGAAGAGCTGGAAGAAGTAGACGAACTGCGCGAGGTGGACGAAGTGGATGAAATGGTCGAAGTGGACGAAGGGGACTAACTGGAAGAAGTGGACGAAGTGGGCGAAGTGCACGAATTGGAGGAAGTGGAGGAAGTGGGGGAAGTGGAGGAAGTAGACGAAGTGGACAAAGTTGACGAACTGGACGAACAAGAAGAAGGGGAAGAAATGGAACAAAAAGTTGTACAAGAGGAAGAAGAAGAAGAAGTGGTTGAAGTGGAAGAAGTCAAACAAGTGCAAGAGGTGGAAGAAGTGGACGAAGTGGACGAAATGGACGATGTGAACGAAGTGGACGAAGTAGACGAAGTCGACGAAGTGGACGAAGTGGACAAAGTGGACGAAGTGGACGAAGAAGAAGATGGAGAAGAAGTGGAAGAAGTGGACGAAGTGGACGAAGTGGAAGAAGTGGACGAAGTGAATGAAGTGGACGAAGTTGCAGAAGTGGACGCAGTGGATGCAGTGGACGCAGTGGACGAAGTGCACGAAGTGCACGAACTGGAGATAATGGAGGAAGTAGACGAAGTTGACGAAGTGGACGAAGAACAAGATGGAGAAGAAGTGGAAGAATTGGACGAAGTGGAAGAAGTGGACGAAGTGAATGAAGTGGACGAAGTTGACGAACTGGACGAAGAAGAAGAAGGGGAAGAAGTGGAAGAAGAAGAAGAAGAGGTACTAGTGGAAGAAGAAGAAGAAGTGGAAGAAGCGGAAGAAGTGGACGAAGTGGACGAAGTGGACGAAGTGGGTGAAGTGGACAAAGTGGACGAAGTGGAAGAAGTGGACGAAGTGGACGAAGTGGACGAAGTGGACGAAGTGGACGAAGTGGACGAAGTGGACGAAGTGGACGAAGTGGACGAAGTGGACAAAGTTGAGGAAATGGAGGAAGTAGACGAAGTTGACGAAGTGGACGAAGAAGAAGATGGAAAAGAAGTGGAAGAAGTGGACGAAGTGAATGATGTGGACGAAGTGGACGAAGTTGACGAAGTGGACGAAGTTGACGAACTGGACGAAGAAGAAGAAGGGGAATAAGTGGAAGAAGAAGAAGAAGAGTTACCAGTGGAAGAAGAAGAAGTGGATGAAGTGGAAGAAGTCGAGGCAGTGCAAGTTGAAGAAGTGGACGAACTGGACGAAGTGGACCAAATGGATGAAGTGGACGAAGTGGATGAAGTGGACGAAGTTGACGAAGTTGACGAAGAAGGAGAAGGAGATGAAGTGGAAGAAGAAGAAGAAGTAGTAATACAAGTGGAAGAAGAAGAAAAAGTGGAAGAAGTGGACCAAGTGGACAAAGTGGAAGAAGTGGACGAAGTGAATGAAGTCAACGAAGTGGAAGAAGTGGACGAAGTTGACGAAGTGGACGAAGTTGACGAACTGGACGAAGAAGAAGAAGGAGAAGAAGTGGAAGAAGAAGAAGAAGAAGTGGTACAAGTGGAAGAAGCAGAAGTGGATGAAGTGGAAGCAGTGGAAGAAGTGGAAGAAGCGGAAGAAGTGGACAAAGTTGACGAAGTGGACAATGTAGACGAAGTGGAAGAACTGGAAGAAGTAGACGAACTACGCGAGGTGGACGAAGTGGATGAAATGGTCGAAGTGGACAAAGGGGACTAACTGGAAGAAGTGGACGAAGTGGGCGAAGTGCACGAATTGGAGGAAGGGGAGGAAGTGGGGGAAGTGGAGGAAGTAGACGAAGTGGACGAAGTTGACGAACTGGACGAAGAAGAAGAAGGGGAAGAAATGGAAGAAGAAGAAAAAGTAGTACAAGAGGAAGAAGCATAAGAAGTGGATTAAGTGGAAGAAGTCAAAGAAGTGCAAGAAGTGGAAGAAGTGGACGAAGTGGACGAAATGGACTATGTGCACGAAGTGGACAAAGTCGACGAAGTGGACAAAGTGGACGAAGTGGACGAAGAAGAAGATGGAGAAGAAGTGGAAGAAGTGGACGAAGTGGACGAAGAGGAAGAAGGGGACGAATTGAATGAAGTGGACGAAGTTGACGAAGTGGACGCAGTGGACGAAGTGGACGAAGTGCACGAAGTGGAGATAATGGAGGAAGTAGACGAAGTTGACGAAGTGGACGAAGAAGAAGATGGAGAAGAAGTGGAAGAATTGGACGAAGTGGACGAAGTGAATGAAGTGGACGAAGTTGACGAACTGGACGAAGTTGACGAACTGGACGAAGAAGAAGAAGGGGAAGAAGTGGAAGAAGAAGAAGAGGAGGTACTAGTGGAAGAAGAAGAAGAAGTGGAAGAAGTGGAAGAAGTGCAAGAAGTGGAAGAAGTGGACAAAGTGGACGAAGTGCACGAAGTGGACGAAGTGCATGAAGTGGAAGAAGTGGAAGAAGTGGACGAAGTGAATGAAGTCGACGAAGTGGACGAAGAGCACGAAGTGGAAGAAGTGGAAGAAGTGGACGAAGTGGACAAAGTGGGTGAAGTGGACGAAGTGGAGGAAGTGGACGAGGTGGACGTACATGAAGAAGTGGAAGAAGTGAACGAAGTGGACGAAGTTCACGAAGTGGACGAAGTCGACGAAGTGGCGTACTGGAAGAAGTGGACGAAGTCGACGAATTGGATGAAGTGGAGGAAGTGGAAGAAGTGGAGGAAGTGGAGGAAGTGGACGGAGTGGAGGAAGTGGAAGAAGTCAAAGAAGTGGATGAAATGGACGAAGTGGAAGAACTGGACGAACTGGACGATGTAGGTGAAGTGGACGAAGTGGAGGAAGTGCACGAAGTGGGCGAAGTGGACGAAGTGAACGAAATAGACGAAGTGGACGAAGTAGACGAAATGGACGAAGAAGAAGAATTGGACGAAGAAGAAGAAGTGGTAGAAGTGGAAGAAGTGGAAAACGTGGAAGAAGTGGAAGAAGTGGACGAATTGGAAGAAGTGGACGAAGTGGACGAAGGGGACGAAGCGGACGAAGCGGACGAAGTGGACGAAGGGGACGAAGCGGACGAGGTGGACGAAGTGGACGAGGTGGACGAAGTTCACGAAGTGGACGAAGCCGACGAAGTGGACGAACTTGAAGAAGTGGACGAAGTTGACGAAGTGGACAAAGTGGACGAAATGCACAAAGTGGACGAAGTGCATGAAGTGGAAGAAGTGGAAGAAGTGGACGAAGTCAGTGAAGTGGACGAAGTGGGTGAAGTGGACGAAGTGGGTGAAGTGGACAAAGTGGACGAAGTGGAAGAAGTGGACGAAGTGGACGAAGTGGACGAAGTTGACGAAGTGGACGAAGTGGACGAAGTGGACGAAGAGGACGAAGTGGAGGAAGTGGACGAAGTGGACGAAGTGGACGAAGTGGACGAAGTGGACGAAGTTGAGGAAATGGAGGAAGTAGACGAAGTTGACGAAGAAGAAGATGGAAAAGAAGTGGAAGAAGTGGACGAAGTTGACGAAGTAGACGAAGTGGACGAAGCGGACGAAGCGGACGAAGTGGACGAAGGGAACGAAGTGGACGAAGCGGACGAGGTGGACGAAGCAGACGAGGTGGACGAAGTGGAAGAAGTGGACGAAGTTCACGAAAGGGACGAGGTCGACGAAGTGGACAAACTGGAAGAAGTGGACGAAGTTGATGAAGTTGACAAAGTGGACGAAATGCACGAAATGGACGAAGTGCATGAAGTGGAAGAAGTGGACGAAGTGGGTGAATTGGATAAAGTGGACGAAGTGAAAGAAGTGGAAGAAGTGTACGAAGTGGACGAAGTGGACGAAGTTGACGAAGTGGACGAAGTGGACGAAGTGGACGAACTGGACGAAATTGAAGAACTGGACGAAGAAGAAGAAGGGGAAGAAGTGGAAGAAGAAGAAGAAGTGGAAGAAGAAGAAGAAGTAGTAATACAAGTGGAAGAAGAAGAAAAAGTGGAAGAAGTGGACGACGTGGACAAAGTGGAAGAAGTGGACGAAGTGAATGAAGTCAACGAAGTGGAAGAAGTGGACGAAGTTGACGAAGTGGACGAAGTTGACGAACTGGACGAAGAAGAAGAAGGAGAAGAAGTGGAAGAAGAAGAAGAAGAAGTGGTACAAGTGGAAGAAGCAGAAGTGGATGAAGTGGAAGCAGTGGAAGAAGTGGAAGAAGCGGAAGAAGTGGACGAAGTTGACGAAGTAGACAAAGTAGACGAAGTGGAAGAACTGGAAGAAGTGGAAGAACTGGAAGAAGTAGACGAACTGCGCGAGGTGGACGAAGTGGATGAAATGGTCGAAGTGGACGAAGGGGACTAACTGGAAGAAGTGGACGAAGTGGGCGAAGTGCACGAATTGGAGGAAGTGGGGGAAGTGGAGGAAGTAGACGAAGTGGACGAAGTTGACGAATTGGACGAAGAAGAAGAAGGGGAAGAAATGGAAGAAGAAGAAAAAGTGGTACAAGAGGAAGAAGAAGTGGATGAAGTGGAAGAAGTGGAAGAAGTCAAAGAAGTGCAAGAGGTGGAAGAAGTGGACGAATTGGACGGTGTGCACGAAGTGGACAAAGTAGACGAAGTGGACGGCGAAGAAGATGGAGAAGAAGTGGAAGAAGTGGAAGAAGTGGACGAAGTGAATGAAGTGGACGAAGTTGACGAAGTGGACGCAGTGGACGAAGTGGACGAAGTGCACGAAGTGCACGAACTGGAGATAATGGAGGTAGTAGACGAAGTTGACGAAGTGGACGAAGAAGAAGATGGAGAAGAAGTGGAAGAATTGGACGAAGTGGAAGAAGTGGACGAAGTGGACGAACTGAATGAAGTGGACGAAGTGGACGAAGTTGACGAAGTGGACGAAGTTGACGAACTGGACGAAGAGGAAGAAGGAGAAGAAGTGGAAGAAGAAGAAGAAGAAGTGGTACAAGTGGAAGAAGCAGAAGTGGATGAAGTGGAAGGAGTGGAAGAAGTGGAAGAAGCGGAAGAAGTGGACAGAGTTGACGAAGTGGACAAAGTAGACGAAGTGGAAGAACTGGAAGAAGTAGACGAACTACGCGAGGTGGACGAAGTGGATGAAATGGTCGAAGTGGACAAAGGGGACTAACTAGAAGAAGTGGACGAAGTGGGCGAAGTGCACGAATTAGAGGAAGGGGAGGAAGTGGGGGAAGTGGAGGAAGTAGACGAAGTGGACGAAGTTGACGAACTAGACGAAGAAGAAGAAGGGGAAGAAATGGAAGAAGAAGAAAAAGTGGTACAAGAGGAAGAAGAATAAGAAGTGGATTAAGTGGAAGAAGTGGAAGAAGTCAAAGAAGTGCAAGAAGTGGAAGAAGTGGATGAAGTGGACGAAATGGACTATGTGCACGAAGTGGACGAAGTCGACGAAGTGGACAAAGTGGACGAAGTGGACGAAGAAGAAGGTGGAGAAGAAGTGGAAGAAGTGGACGAAGTGGACGAAGAGGAAGAAGGGGACGAATTGAATGAAGTGGACGAAGTTGACGAAGTGGACGCAGTGGACGCAGTGGACGAAGTGGACGAACTGCACGAAGTGGAGATAATGGAGGAAGTAGACAAAGTTGACGAAGTGGACGAAGAAGAAGATGGAGAAGAAGTGGAAGAATTGGACGAAGTGGAAGAAGTGAATGAAGTGGACGAAGTTGACGAACTGGACGAAGAAGAAGAAGGGGAAGAAGTGGAAGAAGAAGAAGAAGAGGTACTAGTGGAAGAAGAAGAAGAAGTGGAAGAAGTGGAAGAAGTGCAAGAAGTGGAAGAAGTGGACGAAGTGGACGAAGTGCATGAAGTGAAAGAAGTGGAAGAAGTGGACGAAGTGGACGAAGTGAATGAAGTGGACGAAGTGGACGAAGTGGACGAAGAGCACGAAGTGGAAGAAGTGGAAGAAGTGGACGAAGTGGACAAAGTGGGTGAAGTGGACGAAGTGGAGGAAGTGGACGAGGTGGACGTACATGAAGAAGTGGAAGAAGTGAACGAAGTGGACGAAGTTCACGAAGTGGACGAAGTCGACGAAGTGGCGAACTGGAAGAAGTGGACGAAGTGGACGAAGTCGACGAAGTGGATGAAGTGGAGGAAGTGGACGAAGTGGAGGAAGTGGACGAAGTGGAGGAAGTGGAAGAAGTGGAGGAAGTGGGCGAAGTGGACGAAGTGAACGAAGTGGACGAAGTGGACGAAGTAGACGAAATGGACGAAGAAGAAGAAGTGGTAGAAGTGGAAGAAGTGGAAAAGGTGGAAGAAGTGGAAGAAGTGGACGAATTGGAAGAAGTGGACGAAGTTGACGAAGTGGACGAAGTGGACGAAGCGGACGAAGCGGACGAAGTGGACGAAGGGGACGAAGCGGACGAGGTGGACGAAGTGGACGAGGTGGACGAAGTTCACGAAGTGGACGAAGTCGACGAAGTGGACGAACTTGAAGAAGTGGACGAAGTTGAGGAAGTGGACAAAGTGGACGAAATGCACAAAGTGGACGAAGTGCATGAAGTGGAAGAAGTGGAAGAAGTGGACGAAGTGGGTGAAGTGGACGAAGTGGGTGAAGTGGACAAAGTGGACGAAGTGGAAGAAGTGGACGAAGTGGACCAAGTTGACGAAGTGGACGAAGTGGACGAAGTGGACGAAGTGGACGAAGTGGACGAAGTGGACGAACTGGACGAAGTGGACGAAGTTGAGGAAATGGAGGAAGTAGTCAAAGTTGACGAAGAAGAAGATGGAAAAGAAGTGGAAGAAGTGGACGAAGTGAATGAAGTGGACGAAGTTGACGAACTGGACGAAGAAGAAGTGGATGAAGTGGAAGAAGTCGAAGTAGTGCAAGTTGAAGAAAAGGACGAACTGGACGAAGTGGACCAAATGGATGAAGTGGACGAAGTGGAGGAAGTGGACGAACTTGACAAAGTTGACGATGAAGGAGAAGGAGATGAAGTGGAAGAAGAAGAAGTAGTAGTACAAGTGGAAGAAGAAGAAAAAGTGGAAGAAGTGGACGAAGTGGACAAAGTGGAAGAAGTGGACGAAGTGAATGAAGTCAACGAAGTGGAAGAAGTGGACGAAGTTGACGAAGTGGACGAAATTGACGAACTGGACGAAGAAGAAGGAGGAGAAGAAGTGGAAGAAGAAGAAGAAGAAGTGGTACAAGTGGAAGAAGCAGAAGTGGATGAAGTGGAAGCAGTGGAAGAAGTGGAAGAAGCGGAAGAAGTGGACGTAGTTGACGAAGTAGACAATGTAGACGAAGTGGAAGAACTGGAAGAAGTAGACGAACTGCGCGAGGTGGACGAAGTGGATGAAATGGTCGAAGTGGACGAAGGGGACTAACTGGAAGAAGTGGACGAAGTGGGCGAAGTGCACGAATTGGAGGAAGTGGAGGAAGTGGGGGAAGTGGAGGAAGTAGACGAAGTGGACGAAGTTGACGAATTGGACGAAGAAGAAGAAGGGGAAGAAATGGAAGAAGAAGAAAAAGTGGTACAAGAGGAAGAAGAAGAAGAAGTGGATGAAGTGGAAGAAGTGGAAGAAGTCAAAGAAGTGCAAGAGGTGGAAGAAGTGGACGAATTGGACGGTGTGCACGAAGTGGACAAAGTAGACGAAGTGGACGGCGAAGAAGATGGAGAAGAAGTAGAAGAAGTGGAAGAAGTGGACGAAGTGAATGAAGTGGACGAAGTTGACGAAGCGGACGCAGTGGACGAAGTGGACGAAGTGCACGAAGTGCACGAACTGGAGATAATGGAGGTAGTAGACGAAGTTGACGAAGTGGAAGAATTGGACGAAGTGGAAGAAGTGGACGAAGTGGACGAACTGAATGAAGTGGACGAAGTGGACGAAGTTGACGAAGTGGACGAAGTTGACGAACTGGACGAAGAAGAAGAACGAGAAGAAGTGGAAGAAGAAGAAGAAGAAGTGGTACAAGTGGAAGAAGCAGAAGTGGATGAAGTGGAAGGAGTGGAAGAAGTGGAAGAAGCGGAAGAAGTGGACAGAGTTGACGAAGTGGACAAAGTAGACGAAGTGGAAGAACTGGAAGAAGTAGACGAACTACGCGAGGTGGACGAAGTGGATGAAATGGTCGAACTGGACAAAGGGGACTAACTGGAAGAAGTGGACGAAGTGGGCGAAGTGCACGAATTAGAGGAAGGGGAGGAAGTGGGGGAAGTGGAGGAAGTAGACGAAGTGGACGAAGTTGACGAACTAGACGAAGAAGAAGAAGGGGAAGAAATGGAAGAAGAAGAAAAAGTGGTACAAGAGGAAGAAGAATAAGAAGTGGATTAAGTGGAAGAAGTCAAAGAAGTGCAAGAAGTGGAAGAAGTGGATGAAGTGGACGAAATGGACTATGTGCACGAAGTGGACGAAGTCGACGAAGTGGACAAAGTGGACGAAGTGGACGAAGAAGAAAGTGGAGAAGAAGTGGAAGAAGTGGACGAAGTGGACGAAGAGGAAGAAGGGGACGAATTGAATGAAGTGGACGAAGTTGACGAAGTGGACGCAGTGGACGCAGTGGACGAACTGCACGAAGTGGAGATAATGGAGGAAGTAGACAAAGTTGACGAAGTGGACGAAGAAGAAGATGGAGAAGAAGTGGAAGAATTGGACGAAGTGGACGAAGTGAATGAAGTGGACGAAGTTGACGAACTGGACGAAGAAGAAGAAGGGGAAGAAGTGGAAGAAGAAGAAGAAGAGGTACTAGTGGAAGAAGAAGAAGAAGTGGAAGAAGTGGAAGAAGTGGAAGAAGTGGAAGAAGTGGACGAAGTGGACGAAGTGGACGAAGTGCACGAAGTGGACGAAGTGCATGAAGTGAAAGAAGTGGAAGGAGTGGACGAAGTGAATGAAGTCGACGAAGTGGACGAAGTGGACGAAGAGCACGAAGTGGAAGAAGTGGAAGAAGTGGACGAAGTGGACAAAGTGGGTGAAGTGGACGAAGTGGAGGAAGTGGACGAGGTGGACGTACATGAAGAAGTGGAAGAAGTGAACGAAGTGGACGAAGTTCATGAAGTGGACGAAGTCGACGAAGTGGCGAACTGGAAGAAGTGGACGAAGTCGACGAAGTGGATGAAGTGGAGGAAGTGGACGAAGTGGAGGAAGTGGACGAAGTGGAGGAAGTGGAAGAAGTCAAAGAAGTGGATGAAGTGGACGAAGTGGACGAAGTGGAAGAACTGGACGAACTGGACGATGTAGGTGAAGTGGACGAAGTGGAGGAAGTGGACGAAGTGGGCGAAGTGGACGAAGTGAACGAAGTGGAGGAAGTGGACGAAGTAGACGAAATGGACGAAGAAGAAGAACTGGACGAAGAAGAAGAAGTGGTAGAAGTGGAAGAAGTGGAAAAGGTGGAAGAAGTGGAAGAAGTGGACGAATTGGAAGAAGTGGACGAAGTTGACGAAGTGGACGAAGTGGACGAAGCGGACGAAGCGGACGAAGTGGACGAAGGGGACGAAGCGGACGAGGTGGACGAAGTGGACGAGGTGGACGAAGTCGACGAAGCGGACGAACTTGAAGAAGTGGACGAAGTGGACAAAGTGGACGAAATGCACAAAGTGGACGAAGTGCATGAAGTGGAAGTGGGTGAAGTGGGTGAAGTGGACAAAGTGGACGAAGTGGAAGAAGTGGACGAAGTGGACGAAGTTGACGAAGTGGACGAAGTGGACGAAGTGGACGAAGTGGACGAACTGGACGAAGTGGACGAAGTTGAGGAAATGGAGGAAGTAGACGAAGTTGACGAAGAAGAAGATGGAAAAGAAGTGAAAGAAGTGGACGAAGTGGACGAAGTGAATGAAGTGGACGAAGTTGACGAACTGGACGAAGAAGAAGTGGATGAAGTGGAAGAAGTCGAAGCAGTGCAAGTTGAAGAAAAGGACGAACTGGACGAAGTGGACCAAATGGATGAAGTGGACGAAGTGGAGGAAGTGGACGAACTTGACAAAGTTGACGATGAAGGAGAAGGAGATGAAGTGGAAGAAGAAGAAGTAGTAGTACAAGTGGAAGAAGAAGAAAAAGTGGAAGAAGTGGACGAAGTGGACAAAGTGGAAGAAGTGGACGAAGTGAATGAAGTCAACGAAGTGGAAGAAGTGGACGAAGTTGACGAAGTGGACGACGTTGACGAACTGGACGAAGAAGAAGAAGGAGAAGAAGTGGAAGAAGAAGAAGAAGAAGTGGTACAAGTGGAAGAAGCAGAAGTGGATGAAGTGGAAGCAGTGGAAGAAGTGGAAGAAGCGGAAGAAGTGGACGAAGTTGACGAAGTAGACAAAGTAGACGAAGTGGAAGAACTGGAAGAAGTAGACGAACTGCGCGAGGTGGACGAAGTGGATGAAATGGTCGAAGTGGACGAAGGGGACTAACTGGAAGAAGTGGACGAAGTGGGCGAAGTGCACGAATTGGAGGAAGTGGGGGAAGTGGAGGCAGTAGACGAAGTGGACGAAGTTGACGAATTGGACGAAGAAGAAGAAGGGGAAGAAATGGAAGAAGAAGAAAAAGTGGTACAAGAGGAAGAAGAAGAAGAAGTGGATGAAGTGGAAGAAGTGGAAGAAGTCAAAGAAGTGCAAGAGGTGGAAGAAGTGGACGAATTGGACGGTGTGCACGAAGTGGACAAAGTAGACGAAGTGGACGGCGAAGAAGATGGAGAAGAAGTAGAAGAAGTGGAAGAAGTGGACGAAGTGAATGAAGTGGACGATGTTGACGAAGTGGACGCAGTGGACGAAGTGGACGAAGTGCACGAAGTGCACGAAGTGCACGAACTGGAGATAATGGAGGTAGTAGACGAAGTTGACGAAGTGGACGAAGAAGAAGATGGAGAAGAAGTGGAAGAATTGGACGAAGTGGAAGAAGTGGACGAAGTAGACGAACTGAATGAAGTGGACGAAGTGGACGAAGTTGACGAACTGGACGAAGTTGACGAACTGGACGAAGAAGAAGAAGGGGAAGAAGTGGAAGAAGAAGAAGAAGAGGTACTAGTGGAAGAAGAAGAAGAAGAGGTACTAGTGGAAGAAGAAGAAGAAGTGGTAGAAGTGGAAGAAGTGGAAGAAGTGGACGAAGTGGACGAAGTGCACGAAGTGGACGAAGTGCATGAAGTGGAAGAAGTGGAAGAAGTGGACGAAGTGGACGAACTGGGTGAAGTGGACGAAGTGCGTGAAGTGGACGAAGTGGACGAAGTGGACGAAGTGGAAGAAGTGGAAGAAGTGTACGAAGTGGACGAAGTTGACGAAGTGGAAGAAGTGGAAGAAGTGGACGAAGTGGAAGAAGTTGACGAAGTGGACGAAGTGGACTCTGTGCACGAAGTGCACGAAGTGGCGGAAGTGGAGGAAGTAGAAGAATTGACGAAGTAGACGAAGAAGAAGAAGGAGAAGAAGTGGAAGAAGTTGAAGAAGTGGACGAAGTGGACGAAGTGAATGAAGTGGACGAAGTTGACGAACTGGACGACGTTGACGACATGGACAAAGAAGAAGAAGGGGAAAAAGTGCAAGAAGAAGAAGAAGTGGTACAAGTGGAAAAAGAAGAAGAAGTGGATGAAGTGGAAAAAGTGAAAGAAGTCGAAGAGTGGAAGAAGTGGAAGAAGTGGACGAAGTGGACGAAATAAACGAAGTGGACGAAGGGAACGAAGTGGACAAAGTGGACGAAGTTGACGAAGTTGACGAAGTTCACGAAGAATAAGAAGGAGAAGAAGTGGAAGAAGAAGAAGTGGTACAAGTGGAAGAAGAAGAAGTGGAAGAAGTGGAAGTAGTGGAAGAAGTCGAAGATGTAGAAAAAGTGTACGAAGTGGACAAAGTTGACGAAGTGGACGAAGTGGAAGAAGCGTACGATGTGGACGAAGTGAATGAAGTGGACAAAGTGGACGAAGACCATGAAGTGGAAGAGGTGGAAGAAGTGGACAAAGTGGCTGAAGTGCACGAAGTGGAGGAAGTGGACGAGGTGGACGAAGTGGAAGAAGTGGAAGAAGTGGACGAAGTTCATGAAGTGGACGAAGTCGATGAAGTGGACGAACTGGAAGAAGTGGACGAAGTGGAGGAAGTGGATGAAGTGGAGGAAGTAGACGAAGTGGAGAAAGTGGAGGAAGTGGACGAAGTGGAGGAAGTGGACGAAGTCGAAGAAGTGGATGAACTGGCCGAAGTGGTCGAAGTGGACGAAGTGGGTGAAGTGGACGAAGTGGAAGAAGTGGAAGAATTGTACGAAGTGGACGAAGTGAACGAAGTGGACGAAGTTGACGAAGTGGACGAAGTGGACGAAGTGGACGAACTGGACGAAGTGGAGGAAATGGAGGAAGAAGACGAAGTTGACGAAGTGGACGAAGAAGAAGATGGAAAAGAAGTGGAAGAAGTGGACGAAGTGGACGAAGTGGATGAAGTGGACGAAGTGGACAGAGTGAATGAAGTGGACGAAGTGGACGAAGTTGACGAAGTGGACGAAGAAGAAGAAGAGGATGAAGTGGAAGAAGTCGAAGAAGTGCAAGAAGTTGAAGAAGTGGACGAAGTGGACCAAATGGACGAAGTGGACGAAGTTGACGAAGTTGACGAAGAAGAAGAAGGAGATGAAGTGGAAGAAGAAGAAGAAGTAGTACAAGTGGAAAAAGAAGAAGAAGTGGAAGAAGTGGACGAAGTGGACGAAGTGGACAAAGTGGAAGAAGTTGACGAAGTGAATGAAGTCAACGAAGTGGAAGAAGTGGACGAAGTTGACGAAGTGGACGAAGTTGACGAACTGGAAGAAGTGGAAGAAGAAGAAGAAGAAGTGGAAGAAGAAGAAGTGGAACAAGTTGAAGAAGAAGTGGTACAAGTGGAAGAAGAAGAAGTGGACGAAGTGGAAGAAGTGGACGAAGTGCACGAAGTGGAGCAATTGGACGAAGTGGGTGAAGTGGATGAAGTGGGTGAAGTGGACGAAGTGGACAAAGTGAACGAAGTGGACGAAGTTGATGAAATGGACGAAGAAGAAGAAGTGGACGAAGAAGAAGAAGTGGTAGAAGTGGAAGAAGTGGAAAAAGTGGAAGAAGTGGAAGAAGTGGACGAAGTGGACAAAGCGGACGAAGCGGATGAAGTTGAGAAGGGGACGAAGTGGACGAAGCGGACGAGGTGGATGAAGTGGAAGAAGTGGACGAAGTTCACGTAGTGGACGAAGTGGACGAACTGGAAGAAGTGGACGAAGTTGACGAAGTGGACAAAGTGGACGAAATGCACGGAATGGACGAAGTGCATGAAGTGGAAGAAGTGGACGAAGTGGGTGAAGTGGACGAAGTGGGTGAACTGGATAAAGTGGACGAAGTGGACGAAGTCGAGGAAGTGGTCGAAGTGGACGAAGTGCACGAATTGAAGATAATGAGGAAGTAGACGAAGTTGACGAAGTGGACGAAGAAGAAGATGGAGAAGAAGTGGAAGAATTGGACGAAGAGGACGAAGTGGACGAAGTGGAAGAAGTGGACGAAGAGAATGAAGTGGACGAAGTTGACGAACAGGACGAAGTTGACGAACTGGACGAAGCAGAAGAAGGGGAAGAAGTGGAAGAAGAAGAAGAAGAGGTACTAGTAGAAGAAGAAGAAGAAGTGGAAGAATTGGAAGAAGTGGAAGAAGTGCAAGAAGTTGAAGAAGTGGACGAAGTGCATGAAGAGGAAGAAGTGGAAGAAGTGGGTGAAGTGGACGAAGTGCGTGAAATGGACGAAGTGGAAGAAGTGGAAGAAGTGTACGAAGTGGACGAAGTTGACGAAGTGAAGAAGTGGACGAAGTTGACGAAGTGGACGAAGTGGACGAAGTGGACGAAGTGGACGAAGTGGAAGAAGTGGAAGAAGTTGACGAAGTGGACGCTGTGCACGAAGTGGAGGAAGTGGAGGAAGTAGACGAAGTTGACGAAGTGGACGAAGAAGAAGAAGGCGAAGAAATGGGAGAAGTGGAAGAAGTGGACGAAGTGAATGAAGTGGACGAAGTTGACGAACTGGACGAAGTTGACGACATGGACAAAGAAGAAGAAGGGGAAAAAGTGGAAGAAGAAGAAGAAGTGGTACAAGTGGAAGAAGAAGAAGAAGTGGATGAAGTGGAAGAAGTGAAAGAAGTCGAAGAAGTGGAAGAAGTGGACGAAATAAACGAAGTGGACGAAGGGAACGAAGTGGACAAAGTGGACGAAGTTGACGAAGTTCACGAAGAATAAGAAGGAGAAGAAGTGGAAGAAGAAGAAGTGGTACAAGTGGAAGAAGAAGAAGTGCAAGAAGTGGAAGTTGTGGAAGAAGTCGAAGAAGTGGAAAAAGTGTAGGAAGTGGACAAAGTTGACGAAGTGGAGGAAGCGTACGAAGTGGACGAAGTGAATGAAGTGGACGAAGACCATGAAGTGGAAGAAGTGGAAGAAGTGGACGAAGTGGACAAAGTGGCTGAAGTGCACGAAGTGGAGGAAGTGGACGAGGTGGACGAAGTGGACAAAGTTCACGAAGTAGACGAAGTCGACGAAGTGGACGAACTGGAAGAGGTGGACGAAGTGGAGAAAGTGCAGGAAGTGGAGGAAGTGGACGAAGTGGAGGAAGTGGACGAAGTAGAAGAAGTGGATGAAGTGGACGAAGTGGTCGAAGTGGACGAAGTGGGTGAAGTGGACAAAGTGGACGAAGTGGAAGAAGCGGAAGAAGTGGACGCAGTGGACGAAGTTAACGAAGTGGACGAAGTGGACGAACTGGATGAAGTGGAGGAAATGGTGGAAGAAGACGAAGTTGACGAAGTGGACGAAGAAGAAGATGGAAAAGAAGTGGAAGAAGTGAATGAAGTGGACGAAATAGACGAAGTTGACGAACTGGACGAAGAAGAAGAAGTGGAATAAGTGGAAGAAGAAGAAGAAGAAGTGGATGAAGTGGAAGAAGTCGAAGAAGTGCAAGAAGTTGAAGAAGTGGACGAAGTGGACCAAATGGACGAAGTGGACGAAGTTGACGAAGTTGACGAAGAAGAAGAAGGAGATGAAGTGGAAGAAGAAGAAGAAAAAGTGGAAGAAGTGGACGAAGTGGACGAAGTGGACGAAGTGGACAAAGTGGACAAAGTGGAAGAAGTGGACGAAGTGAATGAATTCAACGAAGTCGAACAAGTGGACGAAATTGACGAAGTGGAAGAAGTTGACAAACTGGACGAAGGAAAAGAAGGAGATGAAGTGGAAGAAGAAGAAGAAGAAGAAGTGGTACAAGTGGAAGAAGTGGAAGAAGTGGACGAAGTGCACGAAGTGGAAGAAGTGGAAGAAGTGGAAGAAGTGGACGAAGTGGAAGAAGTGGACGAAGTGCACAAAGTGCACGAAGTGGAACAACTGGACGAAGTGGGAGAAGTGGACGAAGTGGGTGAAGTGGACGAAGTGGACGAAGCGGACGAAGTGGACGAAGTGGAAGAAGTGTACGATGTGGACGAAGTGAACGAAGTGGACGAAGTGGACGAAGTGGAAGAAGTTGACGAAGTGGACGAAATGGACGAAGTTGACGAAATGGACGAAGAAGAAGAAGTGGTAGAAGTGGAAGAAGTGGAAAAAGTGGAAGAAGTGGACGAAGTGGACGAAGCGGACGAAGTGGACGAAGGGACGAAGTGGACGAAGCGGACGAGGGGGACGAAGCGGACGAGGTGGACGAAGTGGAAGAAGTGGACGAAGTTCACGAAAGGGACGAGGTCGACGAAGTGGACGAACTGGAAGAAGTGGACGAAGTTGATGAAGTTGACAAAGTGGACGAAATGCACGAAATGGACGAAGTTCATGAAGTGGAAGAAGTGGACGAAGTGGGTGAAGTGGACGAAGTGGGTGAAGTGGATAAAGTGGACGAAGTGAAAGAAGTGGAAGAAGTGTACGAAGTGGACGAAGTGAACAAAGTGGACGAAGTGGACGAAGTGGACGAAGTGGACGAAGTGGACGAAGTGGACGAAATTGAAGAACTGGACGAAGAAGACGAAGGGGAAGAAGTGGAACAAGAAGAAGAAGTGGTACAAGTGGAAGAATAATAAGAAGTGGATGAAGTGGAAGAAGTGGAAGAAGTCGAAGAAGGGCAAGAAGTGGAAGAAGTGGACGAAGTTCATGAAGTGGACGAAGTTCACGAAGTGGACGAAGTGGACGAAGTGGACGAAGTGGACGAAGTGGAAGAAGTGGACGAAGTGTACGAAGTGGACGAAGTGAACGAAGTGGACGAAGTGGACGAAGTGGACGAAGTGGACGAGGTTGACGAAGTGGGCGAAGTGGACGAAGTTGACGAAGTGGATGAAGTGCACGAAGTGGAGGAAGTGGAGGAAGTAGACGAAGTTGACGAAGTGGACGAAGAAGAAGAAGGAGAAGGAGAAGAAGTGGAAGAAGTGGAAGAAGTGGACGAAGTGGACGAAGTGGACGATGTGAAGGAAGTGGACGAAGTTGACGAACTGGACGAAGTTGACAACGTGGACGAAGTTGACGACATGGACGAACAAGAAGAAGGGGAAAAAGTGGAAGAAGAAGAAGAAGTGGATGAAGTCGAAGAAGAAGAATAAGTGGATGAAGTGGAAGAAGTGAAAGAAGTCGAAGAAGTGGACAAAGTGGACAAAGTGGGTGAAGCGGACAAAGTGGAGGAAGTGGACGAGGTGGACGAAGTGGAAGAAGTGGAAGAAGTGCACGAAGTGGACGAAGTTCACGATGTGGACGAGGTCGACGAAGTGGACGAACTGGAAGAAGTGGACGAAGTTGATGAAGTTGACAAAGTGGACGAAATGCACGAAATGGACGAAGTTCATGAAGTGGAAGAAGTGGACGAAGTGGGTGAAGTGGACGAAGTGGGTGAAGTGGATAAAGTGGACGAAGTGAAAGAAGTGGAAGAAGTGTACGAAGTGGACGAAGTGAACAAAGTGGACGAAGTGGACGAAGTGGACAAAGTGGACGAAGTGGACGAAGTGGACGAACTGGACGAAATTGAAGAACTGGACGAAGAAGACGAAGGGGAAGAAGTGGAAGAAGAAGAAGAAGTGGTACAAGTGGAAGAATAATAAGAAGTGGATGAAGTGGAAGAAGTGGAAGAAGTCGAAGAAGGGCAAGAAGTGGAAGAAGTGGACGAAGTTCATGAAGTGGACGAAGTGGACGAAGTGGAAGAAGTGGACGAAGTGTACGAAGTGGACGAAGTGAACGAAGTGGACGAAGTGGACGAAGTGGACGAGGTTGACGAAGTGGGCGAAGTGGACGAAGTTGACGAAGTGGATGAAGTGCACGAAGTGGAGGAAGTGGAGGAAGTAGACGAAGTTGACGAAGTGGACGAAGAAGAAGAAGGAGAAGGAGAAGAAGTGGAAGAAGTGGAAGAAGTGGACGAAGTGGACGAAGTGGACGAAGTGGACGAAGTGGACGATGTGAAGGAAGTGGACGAAGTTGACGAACTGGACGAAGTTGACAACGTGGACGAAGTTGACGACATGGACGAACAAGAAGAAGGGGAAAAAGTGGAAGAAGAAGAAGAAGTGGATGAAGTGGAAGAAGAAGAATAAGTGGATGAAGTGGAAGAAGTGAAAGAAGTCGAAGAAGTGGACAAAGTGGACAAAGTGGACAAAGTGGGTGAAGCGGACGAAGTGGAGGAAGTGGACGAGGTGGACGAAGTGGAAGAAGTGGAAGAAGTGCACGAAGTGGACGAAGTTCACGATGTGGACGAAGTCGACGAAGTGGACGAACTGGAAGAAGTGGACGAAGTGGGTGAAGTGGACGAAGTAGAAGAAGTGGAAGAAGTCGACGAAGTGGATGAAGAAGAAGAAGTGGACGAAGAAGAAGAAGTAGTAGAAGTGGAAGAAGTGGAAGAAGTGGACGAAGTGGAAGAAGTGGAAGAAGTGGACGAAGTGGATGAAGCGGACGAAGCGGACGAAGCGGACGAAGCGGACGGAGTGGACGAAGGGGACGAAGTGGACGAAGTTGACGAAGTGGACGAAGTGGACAAAGTGCACGAATTGGAGGAAGTGCACGAAGTGGAGGAAGTGGAGGAAGTGGAGGAAGTAGACGAAGTAGATGATGTGGACGAAGAAGAAGAAGAAATAGAAGTGGTACAAGTGGAAGAAGAAGAAGTGAAAGAAGAAGAAGAAGTGGATGAAGTGGAAGAAGTGGAAGAAGGGAAAGAAGTGGAATAAGTGGAAGAAGTGTACGAAGTGGACAAAGTTAACGAAGTGGACGAACTGGACGAAGTGGAAGAAGTGGACGAAGCGGACGAAGCGGACGAAGTGAATGACGTGGACGAAGTGGATGAAGTGCATGAAGGGGACGAAGAGTATGAAGTGGACGAAGTACACGAAGTGGAAGAAGTGGACGAAGTGGAGGAAGTAGAGGATGTGGACGAAGTGGAAGAAGTGGAAGAAGTGGTCGAAGTGCACGAAGTGAACGAAGTGGACGAAGTGAACAAAGTGGACGAAGTTGACGAAGTGGACAAAGTAGAAGAAGTGGAAGAAGAAGAAGAATAAGGGAAAAAGTGGAAGAAGAAGAAGAAGTGCTACAAGTGGAAGAAGAAGAATAAGTGGATGAAGTGAAAGAAGTCGAAGAAGTGGAAGTAGTGGAAGAAGTGGACGAAGTGGAGGAAGTGGACTAAGTTGATGAAGAATAAGAAGGAGAAGAAGTGGAAGAAGAAGAAGTGGTACAAGTGGAAGAAGAAGAAGTCGAAGAAGTGGAAGAAGTCGAAGAAGTGGAAGAAGTCGAAGAAGTGGAAGAAGTGGAAAGTTTACGAAGTGGACAAAGCTGACGAAGTGGACGAAGTGGACGAAGTGGAAGAAGTGGACGAAGTGAATGAAGTGGACGAAGTGCATGAAGTGGAAGAAGTGGAAGAAGAAGAAGGGGAAAAAGTGGAAGAAGTGGGAAAGTGGACAAAGTGGGTGAATCGGACGAAGTGGAGGAAGTGGACGAGGTGGACGAAGTGGAAGAAGTGGAAGAAGTGCACGAAGTGGACGAAGTTCACGATGCGGACGAAGTGGACGAAGTGGACGAACTGGAAGAAGTGGACGAAGTTGATGAAGTGGACAAAGTGGACGAAGTGCACGAAGTGGACGGAGTGGATGAAGTGGAAGAAGTGGAAGAAGTGGACGAAGTGGACGAAGTTGACGAAGTGGAAGAAGTGGACGAAGTTGACAAAGTTGATGAAGTGGACGAAGTACAGGAAGTGGATGAAGTGGACAAAGTGGAAGAAGTGGACGGAGTGGACAAAGTGGAAGAAGTGGACGAAGTGCATGAAGTGGACGAAGTGGACGAAGTTGACGAAGTTGACGAAGTTGACTAAGTGGAGGAAGTGGTGGAGGAAGTGGACGAAGTGGAGGAAGTGGAGGAAGTGAACGAAGTGGAAGAAGTTGACGAAGTGGACGAAGTTGACGATGTAGAAGAAGTGGACGAAGTGGACAAAGTCGAAGAAGTGGACGAAGTGGATGAAGTGGACGAAGAAGAAGAAGGAGAACAAGTGGAAGAAGTTGAAGAAGTGGAAGAAGTGGAAGAAATGAAAGAAGTGGAGGAAGTGGAGAAAGTGGAGGAAGTGGAGGAAGTGGAGGAAGCGGATTAAGGGGAGGAAGGGGAGGAAGTGGAGGAAGTGGAGGAAGTAGAGGAAGTGAAGGAAGTTGACAAAACGGAAGAAGTCGAAGAAGTGGACGAAGTGGACGAAGTTGACGAAGTGGACGAAGTTGACAAAGTGGACGAAGTGGACGAAGTACAGGAAGTGGACGAAGTGGAGGAAGTGGACGAAATAGACGAACTGGACGAAGTGGACGAAGTGGACGAAATAGACGAAGGGGACGCAGTGGACGAAGTGTACGAAGTGGACGAATTTGACGAAGTGGAGGAAGTGGACGAAGTGGAGGAAGTGGACGAAGTTGACGAAGTGGACGAAGTACAGGAAGTGGACGAAGTGGAGAAAGTGGAAGAAGTGGACGAAGTGGAGCAAGTGGACGAAGTGGAGGAAGTGGAGGAAGTGGAGGAAATGGTCGAAGTTGACGAAGTGGCAGAAGAGGACGAAGTGGAAGAAGTTGACGAAGTGGACGAAGTGGACGAAGTAGACGAAGTGGACGAAGTGGATGAACTGAATGAAGTGAACGAACTGAACGAAGTGGACGAAGTGGAGGAAGTTGAGGAAGTGGAGGAAGTGAATGAAGTGAACGAAATGGACGAAGTGGATGAAGTGGACGAAGTGGACGAAGTGGACGAAGTTGACGAAGTTGACGAAGTGGAAGAAGTGGACGAAGTTGACAAAGTTTACGAAGTGGACGAAGTACAGGAAGTGGACGAAGTGAACAAAGTGGAAGAAGTGCACGAAGTGGACAAAGTGGAGGAAGTGGAGGAGGGGGAGGAAGGGGAGGAAGTGGAGGAAGTGGAGGAAGTGGACGAAGTAGAGGAAGTGGACGAAGGTGTCGAAGTGGAGGAAGTGGACGAATTGGAGGAAGTGGAGGAAGTGGGCGAAGTGGAGGAAGTGGAGGAAGTGGTCCAAGTGTACAAAGTTGAGGAAGTGGACGACTGGACGAAGTAGACGACCTGGACAAAGTGGACGAACTGGACGAAGTCGACGAAGTGGACGAAGTGGATGAAGTTGACGAAGTGGACGAAGTGGAGGAAGTGACAAAGTGGACGAAGTGGACGAGGTTGACGAAGTGGACGAAGTTGACGAAGTGGAAGAAGTTGACGAAGTTGACGAAGTGGAAGAAGTGGACGAAGTTGACGAATTGGACGAAGTGGACGAAGTACCGGAAATGGACGAAGTGGAAGAAGTGGACGATGTAGACGAGCTGGATGAAGTGGACGAAGAACAAGAAGGAGAAGAGCTGGAAGAAGTTGAAGAAGTGGAAGAAGTGGAAGAAATGGAAGAAATGGAAGAAGTGGAGCAAGTGGAGGAAGCGGAGGAAGTGGATGAAGTGGAGGAAGTGGAGGAAGTGGAGGAAGTGCACGAAGTTGACGAAGTGGAGGAAGTGGACGAAGTCGAGGAAGTGGACGAAGTGGAGGAAGTGGAGGAAGTGGTCGAAGTGGACGAAGTGGACGATGTGGACGAAGTAGACACAGTGGACGAAGTGGACGAATTTGACGAAGTGGAGGAAGTGGAGGAAGTGGAGGAAGTGGACGAATGGGAGGAAGTGGAGGAAGTGGACGAAGTGGAGGAAGTGGAGGAAGTCCACGAAGGTGACGAAGTGAAGGAAGTGGACGAAGTCGACGAAGTGGAGGAAGTGGATGAATTCGACGAAGTGGAGGAAGTGGACGAAGTGGATGAAGTGGACGAAGTGGACGAAGTGGATGAAGTGGACGAAATGGACGAAGTGGACGAACTGGACGCAGTGGACGAACTGAATGAAGTGGACGAAGTGGACGAACTGGACGAAGTGGACGTACTGGACGAAGTGGACGAAGTGGAGGAAGTGAAGTGGAGGAAGTAAATGAAGTGAACGAAGTGGACGAAGTGGACGAAGTGGACGAAGTGGATGAAGTGGACGAAGTAGACGAATTGGACGAAGTGCCCGAAGTGGACGAGGTTGACGAAGCGGACGAAGTTGACGAAGTGGAAGAAGTGGACGAAGTGGACGAAGTTGACAAAGTTGACGAAGTGGACGAAGTATAGGAAGTGGATGAAGTGGACAAAGTGGAAGAAGTGGACGAAGTGCATGAAGTGGACGAAGTGGACGAAGTTGACTAACTCGAGGAAGTGCAGGAAGTGGAGGAAGTGGACAAAGTTGACGAAGTGGACGAAGTTGACGATGTAGAAGAAGTGGACGAAGTGCACAAAGTGGAAGAAGTGGATGAACTGGATGAAGTGGACGAAGAAGAAGAAGGAGAAGAAGTGTAAGAAGTTGAAGAAGTGGAAGAAGTGGAAGAAATGGAAGAAGTGGAGGAAGTGGAGGAAGTGGAGGAAGTGGAGGAAGTGGATTAAGGGGAGGAAGGGGACGAAGTGGAGAAAGTGGAGGAAGTGGAGGAAGTCGACGAAGTAGAGGAAGTGGAGGAAGTTGACGAAGTGGAAGATGTGGACGACGTCGACGAAGTGGACGAAGTGGACGAAGTACAGGAAGTGGACGAAGTGGAGGAAGTGGACGAAATAGACGAACTGGACGAAGTTGACGACGTGGACGAAGTGGACGCAGTGGACGAAGTGTACGAAGTGGAGGAAGTGGACGAAGTGGAGGAAGTGGACGAAGTTGACGAAGTGGAGGAAGTTGACGATGTAGAAGAAGTGGACGAAGTGGACGAAGTACAGGAAGTGGACGAAGTGGACAACGTGGAAGAAGTGGACGAAGTGGAGCAAGTGGACAAAGTGGACGAAGTGGAGCAAGTGGAGGAAGTGGAGGAAGTGGTGGAAGTGGAGGAAGTGGAAGAAGTGGACGAAGTGGAAGAAGTGGAAGAAGTGGACGAAGTGGACGAAGTAGACGAAGTGGACGAAGTGGACGAAGTTGACGAAGTTGACGAAGGACGAAGTGGGGAAGTGGACGGAGTGGACGAAGTGCACGAAGTGGACGAAGTGGCCGAAGTGGACGAAGTGGCCGAAGTGGACGAAGTGGACGAACTGGACGAATTGGACGATGTGGACGAAGTGGAGGAGTGGACGGAGTGGACGAAGTGGTCGAACTGGACGAAGTGGACGAAGTTGACGAAGTGGACGAAGTGGACGAAGTGGAGGATGTGGAGGATGTCGACGAAGTGCACGAACTGGACGAAGTGGAAGAAGTTGGCGAACTCGACGAAGTTGACGAACTCGACGAAGAAGAAGAAGGAGAAGATGTGGTAGAAGTGGAAGAAGTGGAAGAAGTGGAGGAAGAGGACGAAGTGGACAAAGTGGACGAAGTGGACGAAATCGACGAAAGTGACGAAGTGGACGAAGTGCACGAAGTTGACGAACTAGACGGAGAAGAAGAAGGAGAAGAAGTGGAAGAAGAAGAAGACGTGGTAGAAGTGGAAGAAGTGGAAGAAGTGGAGGAAGTGGACGAAGTGGATAAAGTTGACGAAGTGGACGAAGTTGACGAAGTTGACGAAGTGGAAGAAGTGGACGAAGTGGACGAAGTGGGGATGTGGACGGAGTGGACGAAGTGGACGAAGTGGGGAAGTGGACGGAGATGACGAAGTGGACGAAGTGGACGAATTTGCCGAAGTGGACGAAGTGGCCGAAGTGGACGAAGTGGACGAATTGGACGAACTGGACGAATTGGACGATGTGGACGAAGTGGAGGAGTGGACGGAGTGGACGAAGTGGAAGAAGTGGTCGAACTGGAGGAAGTGGACGAAGTGGACGAAGTGGAGGATGTGGAGGATGTGGACGAAGTGCACGAACTGGACGAAGTGGAGGAAGTTGGCGAACTCGACGAAGTTGACGAACTCAACGAAGAAGAAGAAGGGGAAGATGTGGTAGAAGTGGAAGAAGTGGACGAAGTGGGGAAGTGGAGGAAGAGGACGAAGTGGACGAAATGGACGAAGTGGACGAAGTGGGGAAGTGGACGGAGTGGACGAAGTGCACGAAGTGGACGAAGTGGACGAAGTGGCCGAAGTGGACAAAGTGGCCGAAGTGGACGAACTGGACGAACTTGACGAACTGGACGAATTGGACGATGTGGACGAAGTGGAGGAGTGGACGAAGTGGACGAAGTGGTCGAACTGGACGAAGTGGACGAAGTGGACGAAGTTGACGAAGTGGACGAAGTGGAGGATGTGGAGGATGTGGACGAAGTGCACGAACTGGACGAAGTGGATGAAGTTGGCGAACTCGACGAAGTTGACGAACTCGACGAAGAAGAAGAAGGAGAAGATGTGGTAGAAGTGGAAGAAGTGGACGAAGTGGGGAAGTGGAGGAAGAGGACGAAGTGGAAAAAGTGGACGAAGTTGACGAAGTGGACGAAATGGACGAAGTGGGGAAGTGGACGGAGTGGACGAAGTACACGAAGTGGACGAAGTGGCCGAAGTGGACGAAGTGGACGAAGTGGCCGAAGTGGACGAAGTGGACGAACTGGACGAACTTGACGAACTGGACGAATTGGACGATGTGGACGAAGTGGAGGAGTGGACGAAGTGGACGAAGTGGTCGAACTGGACGAAGTGGACGAAGTGGAGGATGTGGAGGAAGTGGATGAAGTTGGCGAACTCGACGAAGTTGACGAACTCGACGAAGAAGAAGAAGGAGAAGATGTGGTAGAAGTGGAAGAAGTGGAAGAAGTGGACGAAGTGGGGAAGTGGACGGAGTGGACGAAGTGCACGAAGTGGCCGAAGTGGGCGAAGTGGCCGAAGTGGACGAAGTGGACGAACTGGACGAACTGGACGAATTGGTCGATGTGGACGAAGTGGAGGAGTGGAGGAGTGGACGGAGTGGACGAAGTGGACGAAGTGGACGAAGTGCACGAAGTGGACGAAGTGGACGAAGTGGACGAAGTGGGGATGTAGACGGAGTGGACGAAGTGGACGAAGTGGGGAAGTGGACGGAGATGACGAAGTGGACGAAGTGGACGAATTTGCCGAAGTGGACGAAGTGGCCGAAGTGGACGAACTGGACGAACTGGACGAATTGGACGATGTGGACGAAGTGGAGGAGTGGACGGAGTGGACGAAGTGGACGAAGTGGTCGAACTGGACGAAGTAGACGAAGTTGACGAAGTGGACGACGTGGAGGATGTGGAGGATGTGGACGAAGTGCACGAACTGGACGAAGTGGATGAAGTTGGCGAACTCGACGAAGTTGACGAACTCGACGAAGAAGAAGAAGGAGAAGATGTGGTAGAAGTGGAAGAAGCGGAAGAAGTGGACGAAGTGGGGAAGTGGACGGAGTGGATGAAGTGCACGAAGTGGACGAAGTGGCCGAAGTGGCCGAAGTGGCCGAAGTGGCCGAAGTGGCCGAAGTGGACGAACTGGACGAACTGGACGAATTGGACGATGTGGACGAAGTGGAGGAGTGGACGGAGTGGACGAAGTGGACGAAGTGGTCGAACTGGACGAAGTGGACGAAGTTGACGAAGTGGACGAAGTGGAGGACGTGGAGGATGTGGACGAAGTGCAGGAACTGGACGAAGTGGATGAAGTTGGCGAACTCGACGAAGTTGACGAACTCGACGAAGAAGAAGAAGGAGAAGATGTGGTAGAAGTGGAAGAAGTGGACGAAGTGGGGAAGTGGAGGAGAGGACGAAGTGGACAAAGTGGACGAAGTTGACGAAGTGGACGAAATGGACGAAGTGGACGAAGTGGGGAAGTGGACGGAGTGGACGAAGTACACGAAGTGGACGAAGTGGCCGAAGTGGACGAAGTGGACGAAGTGGCCGAAGTGGACGAAGTGGACGAAGTGGACGAACTTGACGAACTGGACGAATTGGACGATGTGGACGAAGTGAAGGAGTGGACGAAGTGGACGAAGTGGTCGAACTGGAAGAAGTGGACGAAGTGGACGAAGTTGACGAAGTGGACAAAGTGGAGGATGTGGAGGATGTGGACGAAGTGCACGAACTGGACGAAGTGGATGAAGTTGGCGAACTCGACGAAGTTGACGAACTCGACGAAGAAGAAGAAGGAGAAGATGTGGTAGAAGTGGACGAAGTGGAAGAAGTGGACGAAGTGGGGAAGTGGACGGAGTGGACGAAGTGGCTGAAGTGGCCGAAGTGGCCGAAGTGGACGAAGTGGACGAAGTGGACGAACTGGACGAATTGGACGATGTGGACGAAGTGGAGGAGTGGACGGAGTGGACGAAGTGGACGAAGTTGTCGAACTGGACGAAGTGGATGAAGTGGACGAAGTTGACGAAGTGGACGAAGTGGAGGATGTGGAGGATGTGGACGAAGTGCACGAACTGGACGAAGTGGAGTAAGTTGGCGAACTCGACAAAGTTGACGAACTCGACGAAGAAGAAGAAGGAGAAGATGTGGTAGAAGTGGAAGAAGTGGACGAAGTGGGGAAGTGGAGGAAGAGAACGAAGTGGACAAAGTGGACGAAGTTGACGAAGTGGACGAAATGGACGAAGTGGACGAAGTGGGGAAGTGGACGGAGTGGACGAAGTACAGGAAGTGGACGAAGTGGACGAAGTGGCCGAAGTGGACGAACTGGACGAAGTGGTCGAAGTGGACGAACTGGACGAACTGGACGAACTTGACGAATTGGACGATGTGGACGAAGTGGAGGAGTGGACGAAGTGGTCGAACTGGACGAAGTGGACGAAGTGGAGGATGTAGAGGATGTGGACGAAGTGCACGAACTGGACGAAGTGGATGAAGTTGGCGAACTCGACGAAGTTGACGAACTCGACGAAGAAGAAGAAGGAGAAGATGTGGTAGAAGTGGAAGAAGTGGAAGAAGTGGAAGAAGTGGAGGAAGAGGACGAAGTGCACAAAGTGGACGAACTTCACGAAGTGGACGAAATGGACGAAAGTGACGAAGTGGACGAAGTGCACGAAGTTGACGAACTAGACGGAGAAGAAGAAGGAGAAGAATTGGAAGAAGAAGAAGACGTGGTAGAAGTGGAAGAAGTGGACGAAGTGGACGAAGTGGACAAAGTTGACGAAGTGGACGAAGTGGACGGAGTGGAGGATGTGGAGGATGTGGACGAAGTGCACGAACTGGACGAAGTGGATGAAGTTGGCGAACTCGACGAACTCGACGAAGAAGAAGAAGGAGAAGATGTGGTAGAAGTGGAAGAAGTGGAAGAAGTGGAAGAAGTGGAGGAAGAGGACGAAGTGGACAAAGTGGACGAAGTTGACGAAGTGGACGAAATGGACGAAAGTGACGAAGTGGACGAAGTGCACGAAGTTGACGAACTAGACGGAGAAGAAGAAGGAGAAGAAGTGGAAGAAGAAGAAGACGTGGTAGAAGTGGAAGAAGTGGAAGAAGTGGACGAAGTGGACGAAGTGGACAAACTTGACGAAGTGGACGAAGTTGACGAAGTGGACGAAGTTGACGAAGTGGACGAAGTGGACGAAGTGGACGAAGTGGAAGAAGTGGACGAAGTGGACGAAGTGGACGAAGTGGACGAAGTAGAGAAGTGGACGGAGTGGACGAAGTGGACGAAGTGGACGAAGTGGTCGAAGTGGTCGAAGTAGGCGAAGTGGACGAAGTGGACGAAGTGTACGAAGTGGACGAAGTGGACGAAGTGGACGAAGTGGACGAAGTGGACGAAGTGGACGAAGTGGACGAAGTGGACGAAGTGGAAAAGTGGCGAAGTGGTCGAAGTGGAAGAAGTAGGCGAAGTGGACGAAGTGGACGAGGTGGACGAAGTGGACGAAGTGGACGAAGTGGACAAAGTGGACGAAGTGGAGAAGTGGTGAAGTTTATGAACTGTACGAAGAAGAAGGAGGAGAAGAAGTGGAAGAAGAAGAAGACGTGGTAGAAGTGGGAGAAGTGGAAGAAGTGGAGGAAGTGGACAAAGTGGAGAAGTGGACGAAGTGGACGAAGTGGACAAAGTTGACGAAGTTGACGAAGTGGAGGAAGTGGAGGAAGTGGAGAATAGGGCGGAATGGACGAACTGGACGAACTGGATCAAGTGGACGAAGTGGACGAACTGGCCGAAGTGGAGGAAGTGGAGGAAGTGGACGAAGTGGAGGAAGTTGAGGAAGTGGAGGAAGTACACGAAGTTGACGATTTGGACGAAGTTGACGAAGTGGATGAAGTTTTAGAAGTGGACGAAGTTGACGAGGTGGACGAAGTGGAGAAGGGGACGATGGCGACGAAGTAGACGAAGCGGAAGAACTGCACGAAGTGGACGAAGTTGACGAACTGGACGAAGTACACAAAGTGGACGAAGTGGAGGAAGTGGAGGAAGTAGACGAAGTTGACGAAGTGGACAAAGAAGAAGAGGGAGAAAAAGTTGAAGAAGTGGAAGAAGTGGAGGAAGTGGAGGAAGTGGAAGAAGTAGGCGAGGTGGACGAAGTGGACGAAGTCGACGAAGTCGTTGAAGTGGGAAGAAGTGGTTGAAGTGAACGAAGTGGACGAAGTGCACGAAGTGGATGAAGTTGACGAACTGGACGAAGTGGAGGAAGTTGAGGAAGTGGACGAAGTGCACGAACTGGACGAAGTGGATGAAGTTGACGAACTCAACGAAGTTGACGAACTGGACGAAGAAGAAGAAGGAGAAGATGTGGTAGAACTGAAAGAAGTGGAACAAGTGGAAGAAGTGGAAGAAATGGAAGAAGTGGAGGAAGTAGAGGAAGTTGACGAAGTGGACGAAGTTGACGAAGTGGATGAAGTGGACGAAGTGGATGAAGTTGAAGAAGTGGTCGAAGTTGACGAGGTGGACGAAGTGGAGAAGTCGACGAAGGCGACGAAGTGGACGAAGTGGAAGAACTGCATGAAGTGGACGAAGTGGACGAACTGGACGAAGTAGACAAAGTGGAGGAAGTGGAGGAAGTGGAGGAAGTAGACGAAGTTGAAGAAGTGGACGAAGAAGAAGAAGGAGAAGAAATGGAAGAAGATGAAGAAGTGGAAGAGGTGGACGAAGTGGAGGAAGAAGTGGGCGAAGTGGACGAAATGCACGAAGTGGACGAAGTGCACAAAGTGGATGAAGTTGACGAACTGGACGAAGTTGACGAAGTGCAGGAAGTGGACGAAGTGCAGGAAGTGGACGAAGTGGAGGAAGTTGAAGAAGTTGACGAAGTGGAGCAGTGGACGAACTGGAAGAACTGGACGAGGTGGACGAAGTGGACGAAGTGGACGAGGTGGACGAAGTGGACGAAGTGGACGAAGTGGACGAAGTGGACGAAGTGGAAGAAGTGGAAGAAGTGAGAGAAGTGGACGATGTGGAACAAGTGGACGAAGTTGTGGAAGTGGACGAAGTGGGCGAATTGGACGAATTGGACGAAGTGGAGGAAGTGGACGAAGTTGACAAAGTTGACGAGTGGACGAAGTTGACAAAGTGGAGGAAGTGGAGGAAGTTGACAAAGTTGACAAGTGGACGAAGTTGACACAGTTGCCAAGTGGGCCAAGTGTAGGAAGTGGAAGAAGTGGACGATCTGAACAAAGTGAACGAAGTAGACGAAGTGGACGAAGTGGACGAAGTGGACGAAGTGGACGAAGTGCACGAAGTGGACGAAGTGGACGAAGTGGACGAAGTGGACGAAGTGGACGAAGTGGACGAAGTCGTCGAAGAAGAAGAAGGAGAAGAAGTGGAAGAAGTGGAAGAAGTTGAAGAAGTGGAAGAAGTGGAAGAAGTGGACGAAGTGGACGAAGTGCACGAAGTGGACGAAGTGGAGGAAGTGGGGGAAGAGGAAGAAGTTGACGAAGTTGACGAAGAATAAGAACGAGAAGAAGTGGAAGAAACGAAAGAAGTGGAAGAAGTGGAGGAAGTGGAGGAAGTGGAGGAAGTGGAGGAAGTGGAGGAAGTACACGAAGTGGAGGAAGTGGAGGAAGTGGAGGAAGTTGACGAAGAAGAAGAAGGAGAAGCAGTGGAAGAAGTAGAAGAAGTGGAAGAAGTGGACGAAGTGGAAGAAGTGGACGAAGTGGACGGAGTGGACAGAGTGGACGAAATGGAAGAAGTGGAAGAAGTGGAAGAAGTGGACGAAGTGGACGAAGTTGTGGAAGTTGAGGAAGTGAACGAATTGGGCGATTTGGACGAAGTGGAGGAAGTGGAGGAAGTGGACGAAGTTGACAAAGTTGACGAGTGGACGAAGTTGACAAAGTTGACGTGTGGAGGAAGTGGAGGAAGTGGAGGAAGTAGAAGAAATCGACGAAGTGGACGATCTGAACAAAGTGGACGAAGTGGACGAAGTCCACGAAGTGGACGATGTCCACGAAGTGGACGAAGTTGACGAAGTGGACGAAGAAGAAGGAGAAGAAGTGGAGGAAGTGGAAGAAGTGGAAGAAGTGGAAGAAGTGGACGAAGTGGACGAAATGGAGGAAGTGCACAAAGTAGACGAAGTGGACAAAGTGGAGGAAGTGGACGAAGTGGACGAAGTTGACGAACAATAAGAACGAGAAGAAGAGGAAGAAGTGGACGAAGTGGAGGAAGTGGAGGAAGTTGGCGAAGTTGACGAAGTGGACGAAGTGGAGGAAGTGGAGAATAGGACGGAATGGATGAAGTGCACGAACTGGACGAAGTGGACGAAGTGGACGAACTGGCCGAAGTGGAGGAAGTGGAGGAAGTTGAGGAAGTGGAGGAAGTAGACGAAGTTGACGAAGTCGACGAAGTGGACGAAGTGGATGACGTTTTAGAAGTGGACGAAGTTGACGAGGTGGAGGAAGTGGAGAAGTGGACGAAGGCGACGAAGTAGACGAAGTAGACGAAGTGGAAGAACTGCACGAAGTTGACAAAGTGGACGAAGTGGAGGAAGTGGTGGAAGTAGACGAAGTTGACGAAGTGGACGAAGAAGAAGAGGGAGAAGAAGTGGAAGAAGTGATAGAAGTGGAAGACGTGGACGAAGTGGAACACGTGGAGGAAGTGGAGGAAGTGGAAGAGTAGGCGAAGTGGACGAAGTGGAGAAGTGGACGAAGTGGACGAAGTGGCCGAAGTGGACGAAGTGCATGAAGTGGACGAAGTGCACGAAGTGGAGAAGTGGACGAAGTGGACGAAGTTGAAGAAGTGGCCGAAGTGGACGAAGTGCACGAAGAGCACGAAGTGGACGAAGTGGACGAAGTGCGCGAAGTGGATGAAGTTGACGAACTCGACGAAGTTGACGAACTGGACGAAGAAAAAGAAGGAGAAGATGTGGTAGAAGTGAAAGAAGTGGAACAAGTGGAAGAAGTGGAAGAAATGGAAGAAGTGGAGGAAGTAGTCGAAGTTGACGAAGTGGATGAAGTTGAAGAAGTGGACGAACTTGACGAGGTGGACGAAGTGGAGAAGTCGACGAAGGCGACGAAGTGGACGAAGTGGAAGAACTGCATGAAGTGGACGAATTGGACGAAGTGGAGGAAGTGGAGGAAGTAGACGAAGTTGATGAAGTGAACGAAGAAGAAGAAGGAGAAGAAGTGGAAGAAGTGGAAGAAGTGGAAGACGTGGACGAAGTGGAGGAAGTTGGCGAAGTGGACGAAGTGGACGAAGTTGACGAAGTGGACGAAGTGAACGTTTAACTGGTTAATTTGTGTGATTATTGATTATCTTTGACTTTAATTTTTAAATTTCTGTTTTTATTTTCTGTTTTTTTTTTATTTTTCGGTTTTTATTTGATTTGATTTTATTTTATTTTATTAGATTAGATTTTATTTTATTTTATTTTCTGTTTTTATTTGTATTTTTCTGTTTTCTGTTTTTATCTTCTCCTATATCTTTTTGTGCTAACCAAATATTCTAGGGTTTTGTGTTCTTGTGTATGCAGGAGGCAATCCGAACTAGGAGCAAGAAAACAACAGAATCTCTTCTTGAAGGTCTAGACGAGAGTAGACGGAGGAGAAGAATCCGAACATCTAGAGAACTTTTCCCTCCTCCGGAAACTCTGTTGCAACCATCACCACAAGGTTCTCACAATAGCACAGGAAATATGGAGAATAACAATGTTAGAAGAACTCTTGCTGATTACACCAATATAGCTGGACCTTAGCACTTTAACAGCATAGCTAGACCAAGAGTCAATGCAGCTAACATGGAGGTCAAACCAGCACTGATCCAACTGGTAAAAAGCAACCAATTCAATGGGTTATCTCATGAAAGCCCATATGAGCACCTCACTACCTTCAATGAGATTTGCAACACAGTCAAAATTAATGGGGTGCCAGATGAAGCGATCAAACTTAGTTTGTTTCCTTTCTCATTGGGAGGCAATGCTAAGCTTTGGTTGAATTCTTTCCCAGAAGGAAGTTTCACAGAGTGGGAAGCAGTGGTAACCAAGTTTTTAAACAAGTACTTTCCACAATCAAAGGTGACAAAAGGCAAGTAAGAGATATCTTCATTTAAGCAGGGCATGGAAGAATCACTGGGGCATGCATGGGATAGATACAAAAGTCTGATAAGAAAAACACCCACGCATGGCTTTGAAGAACAGGAAGTGGAGGAGTGGACGGAGTGGACGGAGTGGACGAACTGGACGAAGTGGACGAAGTTGACGAAGTGGACGAAGTGCATGAAGTGGTCGAAGTGGATGAAGTGGAGGATGTGGAGGAAGTGGACTAAGTGCACGAACTTGACGAAGTGGATGAAGTTGACGAACTTCTTGACGAAGTTGACGAATTGGACGAAGAAGAAGAAGGAGAAGATGTGGTCGAAGTGGAACAAGTGGAAGAAGTGGAACAAGTGGAAGAATTGGAAGAAGTGGAAGAAGTGGAGGAAGAGAACGAAGTGGACAAAGTGGACGAAGTTGACGAAGTGGACGAAGTGGAGGAAGTGGAGGAAGTGCACGAAGTGGTCGAAGTGGACGAAGTGGACGAAGTGCACGAACTTGACCAAGTGGATGAAGTTGACGAACTTCTTGACGAAGTTGACGAATTGGACGAAGAAGAAGAAGGAGAAGATGTGGTAGAAGTGGAACAAGTGGAACAAGTGGAAGAAGTGGAAGAAGTGGAAGAATTGGAAGAAGTGGAAGAAGTGGAGGAAGAGAACGAAGTGGACAAACTGGACGAAGTTGACGAAGTGGGCGAAGTGGATGAAGTTGACGAAGTGGACGAAGTGGACGAAGTGCACGAAATGCACGAAGTTGACGAACTACACGAAGAAGAAGAAGGAGAAGAAGTGGAAGAAGAAGAAGACGTGGTAGTAGTGGAGAAGTGGACGAAGTAGACAAAGTTGACGAAGTGGATGAAGTGGAAGAAGTGGACGAAGTTGACGAAGTTGACGAAGTTGACGAAGTGGACGAAGTGGACGAAGTGGAGAAGTCGACGGAGTGGAGGAAGTGGACGAAGTGGACGAATTGGACGAAGTGCACGAACTGGACGAAGTGGACGAAGTTGACGAAGTGGTCGAAGTGGACGAAGTGGAGAAGTGGACGGAGTGGCCGGAGTTGACGGAGTGGACGAACTGGATGAAGTGGACGAACTGGACTAAGTGGACGAAGTGGACGAAGTTGACGAAGTGGAGGAAGTTGATGAAGTGGACGAAGTGCACAAAGTGGACGAGGTGGACGAAATGGACGAAGTGGACGAATTGGAGAAGTGGACGAAGTTGACGAACTGGACGAAGAAGAAGAAGGAGAAGAAGTGGAAGAATAAGAAGACGTGGTAGAAGTGGAAGAAGTGGAACAAGTGGAAGAAGTGGAGGAAGTGGAGGAAGTGGACAAAGTTGACGAAGTGGACGAAGTGGACAAAGTTGACGAAGTCGACGAAGTGCAGAAGTGGATGGAGTGGATGAAGTGGACGAAGTGGACGAAGTAGACGAAGTGGACGAAGTAAAGGAAGTGGACGAAGTAGATGAAGTGGACGAAGTAGATGAAGTGGACGAAGTAAAGGAAGTTGAGGAAGTGGAAGAAGTAGACGAAGGTGACGAAGTGGACAAAGTTGACGAAGTGGATGAAGGTTAAGAAGTGGACGAAGTTGACGAGGTGAACGAAGAGGAGACGTGGACGAAGGCGACGAAGTGGACGAAGTGGAAGAAGTGCATGAAGTGGACGAAGTGGACGAACTGGACGAAGTAGACAAAGTGGACGAAGTGGACGAAGTGGAGGAATTGGAGGAAGTACACGAAGTTGACGATGTGGACGAAGAAGGCGAAGGAGAAGAAGTGGAAGAAGTGGAAGAAGTGGAAGACGCGGACTTAGTGGAGGAAGTGGAAGAAGTGGACGAAGTGGACGAAGCTGACAAAGTGGATGAAGTGGACGACCTGGACGAAGTGGACGAAGTGGACGAAGTAGAGAAGTGGACGGAGTGGATGAAGTGGACGAACTGGACGAACTGGACGAATTGGACAAACTGGCCGAAGTGGACGAAGTGGACGAAGTGGAGGAAGTTGAGGAAGTGGAGGAAGTAGACGAAGTGCACGAACTTGACGAAGTGGACGAAGTGGAAGAAGGAGAAGAAGTGGACGAAGTTGAAGAAGTGGTAGAAGTGGAAGAAGTGGAAGAAGTTGAAGAAGTGGACGTAGTGGAAGAAGTGGGAGAAGTAGACGATGTGGAACAAGTGGACGAAGTTGTGGAAGTTGAGGAAGAGGACGAAGCGCACGAATTGGACGAATTGGACGAAGTGGACGAAGTGGACAAAGTTGACGAGTGGACGAAGCTGACAAAGTGGAGGAAGTGGAGGAAGTTGACAAAGTTGACAAGTGGACGAAGTAGACAAAGTTGCCAAGTGGACGAAGTGGAGGAAGTGGAGGAAGTGGAAGAAGTGGATGAAGTGCACGAAGTGGTCGAAGTGGACGAAGTGGAGGATGTGGAGGAAGTGGACGTAGTGCACGAACTGGACGAAGTTGACGAACTTCTTGACGAAGTTGACGAATTGGACGAAGAAGAAGAAGGAGAAGATGTGGTAGAAGTGGAACAAGTGGAACAAGTGGGACAAGTGGAAGAAGTGGAACAAGTGGAAGAATTGGAAGAAGTGGAAGAAGTGGAGGAAGAGAACGAAGTGGACAAAGTGGACGAAGTTGACGAAATGGACGAAGTGGATGAAGTTGACGAAATGGACGAAGTGCACGAAGTGCACGAAGTGCACGAAATGCACGAAGTTGACGAACTACACGAAGAAGAAGAAGGAGAAGAAGGAGAAGAAGTGGAAGAAGAAGACGTGGTAGTAGTGGAAGAAGAAGTGGAAGAAGTGGACGAATTTGACGAGGTGGACGAAGTAGAGAAGTGGATGAAGTGGACGAAGTGGAAGACGTGCATGAAGTGGACGAAGTAGACAAATTGGACCAAGTGGACGAAGTGGACGAAGTGGAGGAGTGGAGGAAGTGGAGGAAGTAGACGAAGTTGACGAAGTGGACGAAGAAGACGAAGGAGAAGAAGTTGAAGAAATGGAAGAAGTGGAAGACGTGGACGAAGTGGAGGAAGTGGAAGAAGTGGACGAAGCTGACAAAGTGGACGACGTGGACGAAGTCGACGAAGTGGAGAAGTGGACGGAGCGGATGAAGTGGAGGAAGTGGACGAACTGGACGAATTGGACAAATTGGCCGAATTGGCCGAAGTGGACGAAGTGGAGGAAGTTGAGGAAGTGGAGGAAGTAGACGAAGTGCACGAACTTGACGAAGTGGACGAAGTGGAAGAAGGACAAGAAGTGGACGAAGTTGAAGAAGTGGTAGAAGTGGAAGAAGTGGAAGAAGTTGAAGAAGTGGACGTAGTGGACGAAGTGGAAGAAGTGGGAGAAGTAGACGATGTGGAACAAGTGGACGAAGTTGTGGAAGTTGAGGAAGTGGACGAAGTGGATGAAGTGGATGAATTGGACGAATTGGACGAAGTGGAGGAAGTGGACAAAGTTGACGAGTGGACGAAGCTGACAAAGTGGAGGAAGTTGGAAGAAGTTGACAAAGTTGACAAGTGGATGAAGTGGACAAAGTTGCCAAGTGGACGAAGTGGAGGAAGTGGAAGAAGTGGACGAAGTGCACGAAGTGGTCGAAGTGGACGAAGTTGAGGATGTGGAGGAAGTGGACGAAGTGCACGAACTGGACGAAATCGATGAAGTTGACGAACTTCTTGACGAAGTTGACGAATTGGACGAAGAAGAAGAAGGAGAAGATGTGGTAGAAGTGGAACAAGTGGAAGAAGTGGAAGAAGTGGAACAAGTGGAAGAATTTGAAGAAGTGGAAGAAGTGGAGGAAGAGAACGAAGTGGACAAAGTGGACGAAGTGGATGAAGTTCACGAAGTGCACGAAATGCACGAAGCTGACGAACTACACGAAGAAGAAGACGGAGAAGAAGTGGAAGAAGAAGACGAAGTTGACGAAGTTGACGAAGTGGAGAAAGTGGACGAAGTGGAGAAGTGGACGGAGTGGAGGAAGTGGACGAAGTGGATGAATTGGACGAAGTGCACGAACTGGACGAAGTGCACGAAGTTGACGAAGTGGACGAAGTGGACGAAGTGGACGAAGTGGTCGAAGTGGACGAAATGGAGAAGTGGGCGGAGTGGACGGAGTTGACGGAGTGGAGAAAGTGGACGAAGTGGACGAACTAGACTAAGTGGACGAAGTTGACGAAGTGGAGGGTGTTGATGAAGTGGACGAAGTGGACGAAGTGCACAAAGTGGACGAGGTGGACGAAGTGGACGACGCGGACGAAGTGGACGAATTGGAGAAGTGGACGAAGTTGACGAACTGGAGGAAGAAGAAGAAAGAGAAGAAGTGGAAGAAGGAGAAGACGTGGTAGAAGTGGAAGAACTGCAAGAAGTGGAGGAAGTGGAGGAAGTGGACAAAGTTGACGAAGTCGAGAAGTGGACGGAGTGGATGAAGTGGAAGAACTGGACGAAGTGGACGAATTGGACGAACTGGTCGAAGTGGACGAAGTAAAGGAAGTTGAGGAAGTGGAGGAAGTAGACGAAGGTGACGAAGTGGACAAATTTGACGAAGTAGATGAAGGTTAAGAAGTGGACGAAGTTGACGAGGTGGACGAAGTGGAGAAGTGGACGAAGGCGACGAAGTGGACGAAGTGCAAGAAGTGCATGAACTGGACGAAGTGGACGAACTGGACGAACTGGACGAAGTAGACAAAGTGGAGGAAGTGGAGGAAGTGGAGGAAGTAGACGAAGTTGACGAAGTGGACGAAGAAGACGAAGGAGAAGAAGTGGAAGAAGTGGAAGACGTGGACGAAGTGGAGGAAGTGGAAGAAGTGGACGAAGCTGACAAAGTAGACGAAGTGGACGAAGTGGACGATGTGGACGAAGTCGACGAAGTGCTGAAGTGGACTGAGTGGATGAAGTGGACGAACTGGACGAAGTGGACGAATTGGACGAAGTGGACGAACTGGATGAAGTGGACGAACTGGATGAAGTGAAGGAAGTTGAGGAAGTGGAGGAAGTAGACGAAGTGCACGAACTTGACGAAGTGTACGAAGTGGAAGAAGGAGAGGAAGTGGACGAAGTTGAAGAAGTGGTAGAAGTGGAAGAAGTGGAAGAAGTTGAAGAAGTGGACAAAGTGGACGAAGTAGAAGAAGTGGGAGAAGTAGACGATGTGGAACAAGTGGACGAAGTTGTGGAAGTTGAGGAAGTGGACGAAGTGGACGAATTGGACGAATTGGACGAAGTGGAGGAAGTGGACAAAGTTGACGAGTATACGAAGCTGACAAAGTGGAGGAAGTGGAGGAAGTTGACAAAGTTGACAAGTGGACGACGTTGAAAAAGTTGCCAAATGGACGAAGTGGAGGAAGTGGAAGAAGTGGACGAAGTGGACGATCTGAACAAAGTGAACGAACTAGACGAAGTGGACGAAGTGGACGAAGTCGACCAAGTGGACGAAAAAGAAGAAGGAGAAGAAGTGGAAGAAGTGGAAGAAGTGGAAGAAGTGGAAGAAGTGGAGGAAGTGGAGGAAGTGCACGAAGTGGAGGAAGTGGAGGAAGTGGAGGAAGTGGAGGAAGAGGAAGAAGTTGACGAAGTTGACGAAGAATAAGAACGAGAAGAAGTGGAAGAAGTTGACGATGAGGAGGAAGTGGAGGAAGTGGAGGAAGTTGACGAAGAAGAAGAAGGAGAAGAAGTGGAAGAAGTGGAAGAAGTGGAAGAAGTGGAAGAAGTGGACGAAGTAGAAGAAGTGGACGAAGAGGACGAAGTGGACGAACTGGAGGAAGAGGAAGAAGTGGACGAAGAGGAAGAAGTTGTGGAAGTTCAAGAAGTGGACGAAGTGGGAGAAGTCGACGAAGTGGGAGAAGTGGACGAATTGGACAAAGTGGTGGAAGTGGACGAAGTTGATGTAGTGTACGAAGTTGACAAAGTGGACAAAGTTGACGAAGTGGACGAAGTTGACGAAGTGGACAAAGTGGAAGAAGTGGAAGAAGAAGAAGAGGTGGAAGAAGTGGAAGAAGTGGACGAAGTGGACGAAGTGGAGAAAGTGGACGAAGTGGACGAAGTGAAAGAAGTAGACGAAGTGGACGAAGTGGACGAAGTTGTGGAAGTTGAGGAAGTGGACAAGGTTGACGAAGTGGACAAATTGGACGAATTGGACGCAGTGGAGGAAGTGGACGAAGTTGACAAAGTTGACGAGTTGACGAACTTGAGAAAGTTGACGAGTGGACGAAGTGGACGAAGTGGAAGAAGTGGACGAAGTGGACGATCTAAACAAGGTGAAAGAAGTAGACGAAGTGGACGAAGTGGACCAAGAAGATAAAGGAGAAGAAGTTGAAGAAGATGAAGAAGTGGTAGAAGTGGGCGAAATGGAAGAAGTGGAAGAAGTGGAAGAAGTGGTAGAAGTGGCAAAAGTGGACGAAGTGAACGAACTGAACGAAGTGGACGAAGTGGACGAACTGGACAAAGTTGACGAAGTGGACGAAGTGGACGAAGAAGAAGAAGGAGAAGCAGTGGAAGAAGAAGAAGAAGTGGTAGAAGTTGAAGAAGTGAAAGATGTGGAAGAAGTGGAAGAAGTGGCAGAAGTGGCCGAAGTTGAAGAAGTTGAAGAAGTTGATGAAGAGGACGAAGTGGACGAAGTGGAAGAAGTGGAAGAAGTGGAAGAAGTGGACGAAGTGGACGAAGTGAACGAAGTTGTGGAAGTTGAGGAAGTGGACGAAGTGGGGGAAGTGGACGAATTGGACGAATTGGACGAAGTGGACGAAGTTGCTGAAGTGGACGAAGTTGAAGAAGTGGACAAAATTGAGGAAGTGGAGGAAGTGGACGAAGTGGAAGAAGAAGAAGAAGTGGAAAAGTGGACGAAGTGGAGGAAGTGGACGAAGTTGACAAAGTTGACGAGTGGACGAAGCTGACAAAGTGGAGGAGGTGGAGGAAGTTGACAAAGTTCACAAGTGGACGAAGTTGAAAAAGTTGCCAAGTGGACGAGGTGGACGAAGTGGAAGAAGTGGAAGAAGTGGAAGAAGTGGAAGAAGTGGACGAAGTGGACAAAGTTGTGGAAGTTGATGAAGTGGACGAAGTAGGCGAAGTGGACAAAGTGGACGAATTGGACGAAGTGGAGGAAGTGGACGAAGTGGTGGAAGTGGACGAAGTTGACGAACTGGACGAAGTTGACGAAGTGGACGAAGTTGACGAAGTGGACGAAATTGACAAAGTGGAAGAAGTGGACGAAGTGGAAGAAGAAGAACAGGTGGAAGAAGAAGAAGGAGAAGCAATGGAAGAAGAAGAAGTGATAGAAGTGGAAGAAGTGGACGAATTGGATTAAGTGGAAGAAGTGGAAGAAGTGGAAGAAGTGGTCGAAGAGGATGAAGTGGACGAATTTGTGGATGTTGAGGAAGTGGACGAAGTGGACGAATTCGACGAATTGGACGAAGTGGAGGAAGTGGAGGAAGTTGAAAACGTGGACGAGTGGACGAAGTTGACAAAGTTGACGAGTGGACGAAGTGGACGAAGTCGAAGAAATCGACGAAGTGGACGATCTGAACAAAGTGGACGAGGTAGACGAAGTCCACGAAGAGGAAGAAGGAGAAGAAGTGGAAGAAGTGGAAGAAGTGGATGAAGTGGACGAAGTGGACGAAGTAGAAGAAGTGGTAGAAGTGGACAAAGTGGACGAAGTGAACGAACTGAACGAAGTTCACGAAGTTGACGAAGTGGACGAAGTGGACGAAGTGGACGAAATTGACGAAGTGGAAGAAGTGGAAGAAGTGGAAGAAGAAGAAGAAGTGGAAGTGGTGGAAGAAGTGGACGAAGTAGAAGAAATCGACCAAGTGGACGATCTAATCGAAGTGAACGAAGTAGACGAAGTGGACGAAGAAGAAGGAGAAGAAGTGGGAGAAGTGGAAGAAGTGGAACAAGTGGACGAAGTGGACGAAGTGGACAAAGTGACGAAGTGGACAAAGTTGTGGAAGTTGAGGAAGTGGACGAAGTGGAGGAAGCGGACGGATTTGACGAATTGGACGAAGTGGAGGAAGTGGACGAAGTTGACAAAGTTGACGAGTGGACGAAGTTGACAAAGTTGATTAGTGGACGAAGTGGAAGATCTAAACAAAGTGAACGAAGTAGACGAAGTGGACGAAGTGGACGAAGTTGACGAAGTGGACGAAGTTGACGAAGTGGACGAAGAAGAAGAAGGAGAAGAAGTGGAAGAAGTGGAAGAAGTGGAACAAGTGGAACAAGTGGGCGTAGTTGACGAAGTGGACGAAGAAGAAGAAGGAGAAGTAGTGGAAGAAGAAGAAGAAGTGGTAGAAGTGGAAGAAGTGAAAGAAGTGGAAGAAGTTGAAGAAGTGGACGAAGTGGAAGAAGTGGAAGAAGTTGAAGAAGTCGACGAAGAGGACGAAGTGGACAAAGTGGACGAAGTGGAAGAAGTGGAAGAAGTGGAAGAAGTGGACGAAGTGGACGAAGTTGTGGAAGTTGAGGAAGTGGGCGAAGTGGACGAAGTGGATGAATTGGACGAATTGGAATACTTGGACAAAGTGGACGAAGTGGAGGAAGTGGACGAAGTGGTGGAAATGGAGGAAGTTGACGAAGTGGACGAAGTGGACGAAGTTGACGAAGTGGACGAAATTGACGAAGTGGAAGAAGTGGAAGAAGAAGAAGAAGTGGAAGAAGTGGAAGAAGTGGACGAACTGGACGAAGTGGAGGAAGTGGAGGAAGTGGAGGAAGTGGAGGAAGTGGAGGAAGTGGAGGAAGTGGAGGAAGTGGACGAAGTGGAAGAAGTGGACGAAGAGGAAGAAGTTGACGAAGTGGACAAACTGGACGAAGTGGAAGAAGTGGAAGAAGTGCACGAAGTGGACGAAGTTGTGGAAGTTGAGGAAGTGGACGAAGTGGGCGAAGTGGACGAAGTGGACGAAGTGGACGAAGTGGACGAATATGACGAATTGGAGGAAGTGGACGAAGTGGACGAAGTGGTGGAAGTGGACGAGGTTGACAATGTGGACGAAGTTGATGAAGTTGACGAAGTGGACAAAGTTGACGAAGTGGACGAAATTGACGAAGTGGAAGAAGTGGAAGAAGAAGAAGAAGTGAAAGAAGTGGAAGAAGTGGAGGAATTGGAGGAAGTGGACGAAGAGGACGAAGTGGACGATGTGGACGAAGTGGACGGAGTGGAAGAAGTGGGAGAAGTTGACAAATTTGACGAAGTGAACGAACTGAACGAAGTGGACGAAGAGGAAGAAGGAGAAGAAGGAGAAGAAGTGGAAGAAGAAGAAGAAGAAGTGGTAGAAGTGGAAGAAGTGGAAGAAGTGGAAGAAGTGGACGAAGGGGACGAATTGGACGAAGTGAAGAAGTGGAAGAAGTTGAAGAAGTGGACGAAGGGAACGACGTGGACGAGGTGGAAGAAGTGGAAGAACTGGAAGAACTGGACGAAGTGGACGAAGTTGAGGAAGTGGACGAAGTAGACGAAGTGGAGGAATTGGACGACTTGGACGAAGTGGAGGAAGTGGAAGAAGTTGATAAAGTTGACGAGTGGACGAAGTGGAAGAAATCGACGAAGTGGATGATCTGAACAAAGTGAACGAAGTAGACGAAGTGGACGAAGAAGAAGAAGGAGAAGAATTGGAAGAAGTGGAAGAAGTGGACGAAGTGACGAACTGGACAAAGTTGTGGAAGTTGAGGAAGTGGACTAAGTGGACGAAGCGGACGAATTGGACGAAGTTGACAAAGTTGACGAGTGGACGAAGTTGACAAAGTTGACGAGTGGACGAAGTTGAGAAAGTTGACGAGTGGACGAAGAGGACGAAGTGTACGATCTGAATAAAGTGAACGAAGTAGACGAAGTGGACGAAGTTGACGAAGCGGACGAAGAATAAGAAGGAGAAGAAGTGGAAGAAGTGGAAGAAGTGGAAGAAGTGGAAGAAGTGGAAGAAGTGGAAGAAGTGGGCGAAGTGGACGAAGTGGAAGAAGTGGAAAAAGTGGACGAAGTGGATGTAGTTGACGAAGCGGACGAAGAAGAAGAAGGTGAAGCAGTGGAGGAAGAAGAAGAAGTGGTAGAAGTGGAAGAAGTGGAAGAAGTGGAAGAAGTTATAGAAGTGGACGAAATGGAAGAAGTAGAAGATGTTGAAGAAGTGGACGAAGAGGACGAAGTTGTGGAAGTTGAGGAAGTTGGCGAAGTAGATGAATTGGACGAATTGGAATACTTGGACAAAGTGGACGAAGTGGAGGAAGTGGACGAAGTGGTGGAAGTGGACGAAGTTGACGAAGTGGACGAAATTGACGAAGTGGAAGAAGTGGAAGAAGAAGAAAAGTAGAAGAAGTGGAACAAGTGGAGGAAGTGGACGAAGTGGAGGAAGTGGAGGAAGTGGAGGAAGTGGAGGAAGTGGACGAAGTGGAGGAGGTGGAGGAAGTGGAGGAAGTGGACGAAGTGGACGAAGTGGAAGAAGTGTACGAAGTGGACGAAGTGGACGAAGTTGACGAAGTGGACGAAGTGGACGAAGTGGACGAAGTGGACGAAGTGGAAGAAGTGGACGAAGTGGAAGAAGTGGACGAAGTGGACGAAGTTGTGGAAGTTGAGGAAGTGGACGAAGTGGGGGAAGTGGACGAAGTGGACGAATTGGACGAATTGGAGGAAGTGGATGAAGTGGAGGAAGTGGACCAAGTGGAGGAAGTTGTGGAAGTTGAGGAAGTGGACGAAGTGGACGAATTGCACGAATTGGACGAAGTGGACGAAGTGGAGGAAGTCGACCAAGTGGTGGAAGTTAACGAAGTTGACGAAGTGGACGAAATTGACGAAGTGGAAGAAGTGGACGAAGTGGAAGAAGTGGAGGAAGAGGAAGAAGCGGACGAAGTGGACGAAGGGGACGAAGGAGAGGAAGTGGACGAAGTGGAGGAAGTGGACGAAATTGACGAAGTTGTGGAAGTTGAGGAAGTGGACGAATTGGACGAATTGGAGGAAGTTGACGAAGGGGACAAAGTGGACGAAGTTGTGGAAGTTGAGGATGTGGACGAAGTGGACGAATTGGAAGAAGTGGACGAAGTGGAGGAAGTCGACGAAGTGGTGGAAGTGAACGAAGTTGACGAAGTGGAAGACGTGGACGAAGTGGAAGAAGAAGAAGAAGTGGAAGAAGTGGAAGAAGTGGAAGAAGAGGAAGAAGTGGACGAAGTGGACGAAGGGGACGAAGTTGACAAAGTGGACGAAGGAGAGGAAGTGGACGAAGTGGAAGAAGTGGACGAAATTGACGAAGTTATGGAAGTGAGGAAGTGGACGAAGTGGACGAAGTGGACGAATTGGACGAAGTAGAGGAAGTTGACGAAGGGGATGAACTGAACGAGGTGGAAGAAGGGGAAGAAGTGGACGAAGTGGACGAAGTGGAAGAAGTGGAAGAAGTGGACGAAGTGGACGAAGTTGTGGAAGTTGAGGAAGTGGAGGAAGTGGATGAATTGCACGAATTGGACGAAGTGCATGAAGTGGACGAAGTGGTGGAAGTGGACGAAGTTGACGAAGTGGACGAAATTGACGAAGTGGTAGAAGTGGACGAAGTGGAAGAAGAAGAAGAAGTGGGCGAAGTGCAAGAAGAAGAAGAAGTGGACAAAGTGGAAGAAGAAGAAGAAGTGGAAGAAGTGGAAGAAGAGGAAGAAGGGAGGAAGTGGACGAAGTGGGCGAAGCGGACAAAGCGGACGAAGGGAAGAAGTGGAAGAAGTGGAAGAAGTGGACGAACTGGACGAACTAGACAAAGTGGACAAAGTTGACGAAGTGGAAGAAGTGGGAGAAGTGGACGAAGTGAACGAACTAAACGAAGTGGACGAAGTGGACGAAGTGGACGAAGTGGACGAAGTGCACGAAGTGGACGAAGTGGATGAAGTTGACGAACTAGACGAAGTGGACGAAGTGAAAGAAGTGGAAGAAGTGGACGAAGTTGTGGAAGTTGAGGAAGTGGATGAAGTTGACGAATTCCACGAATTGGACGAAGTGGATGAAGTGGAGGAAGTGGACGAAGTGGTGGAAGTGGACGAAGTGGACGAAATGGACGAAGTGGAAGAAGTGGACGAAGTGCAAGAACAAGAAGAAGTGGACGAAGTGGAAGAAGAAGAAGAAGTGGAAGAAGTGGAAGAAGTGGAAGAAGTGGAGGAAGTGGACGAAGGGGACGAAGTGCACGAAGTGGACGAAGGAGAGGAAGTGGACGAAGTGGAGGTAGTGGACGAAATTGACGAAGTTGTGGAAGTTGAGGAAGTGGACGAACTGGACGAATTGGACGAATTGGACGTAGTGGAGGAAGTTGACGAAGTGGACGAACTGAACGAAGTGGACGAAGTGGACAAAGGGGCCGAAGCGGACGAAGCGGACAAAGCGGACAAAGTGCAGGAAGTGGAGGAAGTGGAGGAAGTGGATGAAGTGGACAAAGTGGACGTAGTGGAAGAAGTGGGAGAAGTGGACGATGTGGACGAAGTGGACGAAGAAGAAGAAGCAGGAGAAGTGGAAGATGTGGACGAAGTTGAAGAAGTGGAAGAAGTTGAATAAGTGGGCGAAGAGGACGAAGTGAAAGAAGTGGAAGAAGTGGAAGAAGTGGACGAAGTTGTGGAACTTGAGGAAGTGGACGAATTGGACGAAGTGGAGGAAGTGGACGAATTGGTGGAAGTGCAGGAAGTGGAGGGAGTGGAGGAAGTAGAAGAAGTGGACGAAGTGGACGAAGTGGACGTAGTGGAAGAAGTGGACGAAGTGGAGGAAGTGGACGAAGTGGAAGAAGTTGACGAAGTGGACGAAGTGGAAGAAGTGGACGAACTGGACGAAGTGGAGGGAGTGGACGGAGTGGACGGAGTGTACGGAGTGGAAGCAGTGGACGAAATTTACGAAGTGGAAGAAGTGGACGAAGTGGAGGAAGTGGAGGAAATGGAGGAAGTGCAGGAAGTGGAGGAAGTAAACGAAGTGGACGACGTGGACAAAGTGGACGGAAGAAGTGGAAGAAGTGGAGAAAGTGCAGGAAGTGGACGAACTGAACGAAGTGGCCGAAGCGGCCGAAGGGGACGAAGCGGACGAAGCGGACGAAGCGGAAGAAGCGGATGGAGCGGACAGAGCGGACGAAGCGGACGAAGTGGACGAAGCGGACGAAGCGGATGAGGTGGAGGAAGTGGACGAAGTGGAAGAAGTGGAAGAAGTGGACGAAGTGGTGAAAGTTGACGAAGTGGAAGAAGTGGGAGAAATGGACGAAGTGGACGAACTGAACGAACTGAACGAAGTGGACGAAGTGGACGAAGTGGACGAATTCGACGAACTCGACGAAGTGGACGAAGAAGAAGAAGGAGAAGAAGTGGAAGAAGAAGAAGAAGTGGTAGAAGTGGGAGAAGTGGACGAACTGGATGAAGTGGACGAAGTGGAGGAAGTGGACGAAGTGGAAGAAGTGGAAGAAGTTGAAGAAGTGGACGAAGAGGACGAAGTCGAAGAAGTGGAAGAAGTGGACGAAGTTGTGGAAGTTGAGGAAGTGGACGAAGTGGTGCAAGTGGATGAAGTTGGCAAAGTGGACGAATTGACGAAGAGGAAAAAGTGAACGAAGTGAAAGTAGAAGAAGTGGAACAAGTGGAAGAAGTGAAAGAAGTGGACGAAGTGGACGAAGTGGACGCGGTGGACGACCTGGACGAACTGGACGAAGTGGATGAACTGGACGAAGTTGACGAACTGGACGAAGAAGAAGAAGGAGAAGAAGTGGAAGAAGAAGAAGAAATGGTGGAAGTGGAAGAAGTGGACGAAGTGGATGAAGTGCAAGAAGTGGACGAAGTGCACAAAGTGGAAGAAGTGGACGAGGTTGACGAAGTGGACGAAGTTGACGAAGTGGACAATGTTGGGGAAGCTGACGAAGTGGAAGAAGTTGACGAAGTGGACGAAGTTGACGAAGTGGAAGAAGTGGAGGAAGTGGAGGAAGTGGACAAAGTGGACAAAGTGGACAAAGTTGACGAGTAGAGGAAGTGGAGGAAATGGAGGAAGTGGACGAAGTGGAAGAAGTGGACGAAGTGGACGATGTGAACGCAGTGAACGAAATAGACGAAGTGAATGAAGTTGACGAAGTGGACGAAGAAGAAGAAGGAGTAGAACTGGGTGAAGTCGACGAAGTGGACGAAGTGGACGAAGGGGACGAAGGGGACGAAGGGGACGAAGGGGATAAAGCGGACGAAGCGGGCGAAGCGGGCGAAGGGGACGAAGTGGACGAAGTGGACGAAGGGGATGAAGCGAATGAAGCGGACGAAGTTGACGAAGTGGAAGAAGTGGGAGAAGTGGAGGAAGTGGATGAAGTGGAGGAAGTGGAGGAAGTGGAGGAAGTGCAGGAAGTGGACGAAGTGGACGAACTGAACGAAGCGGCCGAAGCGGCCGAAGGGGACGATGCAGACGAAGTGGATGAGGCGGACAAAGTAGACGAAGCGGACGAAGCGGACGAAGCGGACAAAGCGGACGAAGTGGACAAAGTTGACGAAGTGGACAAAGTGGATGAAGGTGTGGAAGTGGAGGAAGTCGACGAAGTAGACGAATTGGAGGAAGTGGACGAAGTGGAAGAAGTTGAAGAAGTGGACGAAGAGGACGAAGTGGACGAAGTCGAAGAAGTGGACGAAATTGACGAAGTGGAAAAAGTGGACGAAGTAGAGGAAGTAGAGGAAGTGTACGTAGTGGACGAATTGGACGAATTGGACGAAGTGGACGAAGTAGAGGAAGTGGACAAAGTTGACGAAGTGGACGAAATTGACAAAGGGGAAAAGGTGGACGAAGTGGAAGAAGAAGAAGAAGTGGAACAAGTGGAAGAAGTGGACGCAGTGGACGAACTGGACGAACTGGACGACTTGGACGAAGTGGATGAATTGCACGAAGTTGACGAACTGGACGAAGAAGAAGAAGAAGAAGTGGCAGAAGAAGAAGAAATGGTAGAAGTGGAAGAAATGGAAGAAGTGGACAAAGTGGACGAAGTGCACAAAGTGGACGAAGTGGACGAAGTGGACAAAGTTGGGGAAGTTGACAAAGTGGATGAAGTTGATGAAGTGGACGAAGTTGACGAAGTGGAAGAAGTGGACGAAGTTGAGGAAGTAGACGAAGTTGACAAAGTTGACGAAGTGGAAGAAGTGGACGATCTGAACGCAGTGAACGAAATAGACGAAGTGGATGAAGTTGACGAAGTGGACGAAGAAGAAGAAGGAGAAGAACTGGACGAAGTGGACGAAAGGGATGAAGCGGACGAAACGGACGAAGTGGACGAAGGGGACGAAGTGGACGAAGGGGATGAAGCGAATGAAGCGGACGAAGTTGACGAAGTGGAAGAAGTGGGAGAAGTGGACGAAGTGGAGGAAGTGGAGGAAGTGGAGGAAGTGGAGGAAGTGCAAGAAGTAGAGGAAGTGGAGGAAGTAAACGAAGTGGAGGAAGTGGACGAAGTGGAAGAAGTGGAAGATGTGGAGGAAGTGCAGGAAGTGGACGAACTGAACGAAGCGGCCGAAGGGGACGATGCAGACAAAGTGGACGAGCCGGACGAAGCGGACGAAGCGGACGAAGCAGACGAAGCGGACGAAGCGGACGAAGTGGACGAAGCGGAAGAAGCGGACGAAGTGCACGAAGTGGACAAAGTTGACGAAGTGGACAAAGTGGATGAAGTCGTGGAAGTGGAGGAAGTGGAGGAAGTGGACGAATTGGAGGAAGTGGACGAAGTGGAAGAAGTTGAAGAAGTGGACGAAGAGGACGAAGAGGACGAAGTGGACGAAGTGGATGAAGTGGACGAAGTCGAAGAAGTGGACGAAATTGACGAAGTGGAAAAAGTGGACGAAGTGGAAAAAGTGGACGAAGTGGACGAAGTGAACGAAGTTGTGGAAGTTGAGGAAGTGGACGAAGTGGGGGAAGTGGACGAAGTGGACGAATTGGACGAATTGGACGAAGTGGACGAAGTTGCTGAAGTGGACGAAGTTGAAGAAGTGGACAAAATTGAGGAAGTGGAGGAAGTGGACGAAGTGGAAGAAGAAGAAGAAGTGGAAGAAGTGGACGAAGTGGAGGAAGTGGACGAAGTTGACAAAGTTGACGAGTGGACGAAGCTGACAAAGTGGAGGAGGTGGAGGAAGTTGACAAAGTTCACAAGTGGACGAAGTTGAAAAAGTTGCCAAGTGGACGAGGTGGACGAAGTGGAAGAAGTGGAAGAAGTGGAAGAAGTCGAAGAAGTGGACGAAGTGGACAAAGTTGTGGAAGTTGATGAAGTGGACAAGTAGGCGAAGTGGACAAAGTGGACGAATTGGACGAAGTGGAGGAAGTGCACGAAGTGGTGGAAGTGGACGAAGTTGACGAACTGGACGAAGTTGACGAAGTGGACGAAGTTGACGAAGTGGACGAAATTGACAAAGTGGAAGAAGTGGACGAAGTGGAAGAAGAAGAACAGGTGGAAGAAGAAGAAGGAGAAGCAATGGAAGAAGAAGAAGTGATAGAAGTGGAAGAAGTGGACGAATTGGATTAAGTGGAAGAAATGGAAGAAGTGGAAGAAGTGGTCGAAGAGGATGAAGTGGACGAATTTGTGGATGTTGAGGAAGTGGACGAAGTGGACGAATTCGACGAATTGGACGAAGTGGAGGAAGTGGAGGAAGTTGAAAACCTGGACGAGTGGACGAAGTTGACAAAGTTGACGAGTGGACGAAGTGGACGAAGTCGAAGAAATCGACGAAGTGGACGATCTGAACAAAGTGGACGAGGTAGACGAAGTCCACGAAGAGGAAGAAGGAGAAGAAGTGGAAGAAGTGGAAGAAGTGGATGAAGTGGACGAAGTGGACGAAGTAGAAGAAGTGGTAGAAGTGGACAAAGTGGACGAAGTGAACGAACTGAACGAAGTTCACGAAGTTGACGAAGTGGACGAAGTTGACGAAGTGGACGAAATTGACGAAGTGGAAGAAGTGGAAGAAGTGGAAGAAGTGGAAGAAGAAGAAGAAGTGGAAGTGGTGGAAGAAGTGGACGAAGTAGAAGAAATCGACGAAGTGGACGATCTAATCGAAGTGAACGAAGTAGACGAAGTGGACGAAGAAGAAGGAGAAGAAGTGGGAGAAGTGGAAGAAGTGGACGAAGTGGACAAAGTGACGAAGTGGACAAAGTTGTGGAAGTTGAGGAAGTGGACGAAGTGGAGGAAGCGGACGGATTTGACGAATTGGACGAAGTGGAGGAAGTGGACGAAGTTGACAAAGTTGACGAGTGGACGAAGTGGAAGAAGTGGACGATTTAAACAAAGTGAACGAAGTAGACGAAGTGGACGAAGTGGACGAAGTTGACGAAGTGGACGAAGAAGAAGAAGGAGAAGAAGTGGAAGAAGTGGAAGAAGTGGAAGAAGTGGAAGAAGTGGGCGTAGTTGACGAAGTGGACGAAGAAGAAGAAGGAGAAGTGGTGGAAGAAGAAGAAGAAGTGGTAGAAGTGGAAGAAGTGAAAGAAGTGGACGAAGTTGAAGAAGTGGACGAAGTGGAAGAAGTGGAAGAAGTTGAAGAAGTCGACGAAGAGGACGAAGTGGACAAAGTGGATGAAGTGGAAGAAGTGGAAGAAGTGGACGAAGTGGACGAAGTTGTGGAAGTTGAGGAAGTGGGCGAAGTGGACGAAGTGGATGAATTGGACGAATTGGAATTCTTGGACAAAGTGGACGAAGTGGAGGAAGTGGACGAAGTGGTGGAAATGGAGGAAGTTGACGAAGTGGACGAGTTGACGAAGTGGACGAAGTGGACGAAGTTGACGAAGTGGACGAAATTGACGAAGTGGAAGAAGTGGAAGAAGAAGAAGAAGTGGAAGAAGTGGAAGAAGTGGACGAACTGGACGAAGTGGAGGAAGTGGAGGAAGTGGAGGAAGTGGAGGAAGTGGAGGAAGTGGACGAAGTGGAGGAAGTGGACGAAGTGGAAGAAGTGGACGAAGTGGAAGAAGTTGACGAAGTGGACAAAGTGGACGAAGTGGAAGAAGTGGAAGAAGTGGACGAAGTTGTGGAAGTTGAGGAAGTGGACGAAGTGGGCGAAGTGGACGAATTGGACGAATTGGAGGAAGTGGACGAAGTGGTGGAAGTGGACGAGGTTGACAATGTGGACGAAGTTGATGAAATTGACGAAGTGGACAAAGTTGATGAAGTGGACGAAATTGACGAAGTGGAAGAAGTGGAAGAAGAAGAAGAAGTGAAAGAAGTGGAAGAAGTGGACGAATTGGAGGAAGTGGATGAAGAGGACGAAGTGGACGATGTGGACGAAGTGGACGGAGTGGAAGAAGTGGGAGAAGTTGACAAATTTGACGAAGTGAACGAACTGAACGAAGTGGACGAAGAGGAAGAAGGAGAAGAAGGAGAAGAAGTGGAAGAAGAAGAAGAAGAAGTGGTAGAAGTGGAAGAAGTGGAAGAAGTGGAAGAAGTGGAAGAAGTGGACGAAGTGGACGAAGGGGACGAATTGGACGAAGTGAAGAAGTGGAAGAAGTTGAAGAAGTGGACGAAGGGAACGAAGGGGACGAGGTGGAAGAAGTGGAAGAACTGGACGAAGTGGACGAAGTTGAGGAAGTGGACGAAGTAGACGAAGTGGAGGAATTGGACGACTTGGACGAAGTGGAGGAAGTGGAAGAAGTTGATAAAGTTGACGAGTGGACGAAGTGGAAGAAATCGACGAAGTGGATGATCTGAACAAAGTGAACGAAGTAGACGAAGTGGACGAAGAAGAAGAAGGACAAGAATTGGAAGAAGTGGAAGAAGTGGACGAAGTGGACGAAGTGACGAACTGGACAAAGTTGTGGAAGTTGAGGAAGTGGACTAAGTGGACGAAGCGGACGAATTGGACGAAGTTGACAAAGTTGACGAGTGGACGAAGTTGACAAAGTTGACGAGTGGACGAAGTTGAGAAAGTTGACGAGTGGACGAAGAGGACGAAGTGTACGATCTGAATAAAGTGAACGAAGTGGACGAAGTTGACGAAGCGGACGAAGAATAAGAAGGAGAAGAAGTGGAAGAAGTGGAAGAAGTGGAAGAAGTGGAAGAAGTGGGCGAAGTGGACGAAGTGGAAGAAGTGGAAAAAGTGGACGAAGTGGATGTAGTTGACGAAGTGGACGACGTAGAGGAAGTGGACGAAGTGGTGCAAGTGGATGAAGTTGGCAAAGTGGACGAATTGACGAAGAGGAAAAAGTGAACGAAGTGAAAGTAGAAGAAGAAGTGGAACAAGTGGAAGAAGTGAAAGAAGTGGACGAAGTGGACGTGGTGGACGACCTGGACGAACTGGACGAAGTGGATGAACTGGACGAAGTTGACGAACTGGACGAAGAAGAAGAAGGAGAAGAAGTGGAAGAAGAAGAAGAAATGGTGGAAGTGGAAGAAGTGGACGAAGTGGATGAAGTGCAAGAAGTGGACGAAGTGCACAAAGTGGAAGAAGTGGACGAGGCTGACGAAGTGGACGAAGTTGACGAAGTGGACAATGTTGGGGAAGTTGACGAAGTGGACGAAGTTGACGAAGTGGAAGAAGTGGAGGAAGTGGAGGAAGTGGACAAAGTGGACAAAGTTGACGAGTAGAGGAAGTGGAGGAAATGGAGGAAGTGGACGAAGTGGAAGAAGTGGACGAAGTGGACGATGTGAACGCAGTGAACGAGAAATAGACGAAGTGGATGAAGTTGACGAAGTGGACGAAGAAGAAGAAGGAGTAGAACTGGATGAAGTCGACGAAGTGGACGAAGGGGACGAAGGGGACGAAGCGGACGAAGCGGGCGAAGGGGACGAAGTGGACGAAGGGGATGAAGCGAATGAAGCGGACGAAGTTGACGAAGTGGAAGAAGTGGGAGAAGTGGAGGAAGTGGAAGAAGTGGAGGAAGTGGAGGAAGTGGAGGAAGTGCAGGAAGTGGACGAAGTGGACGAACTGAACGAAGCGGCCGAAGCGGACGATGCAGACGAAGTGGATGAGGCGGAAAAAGCAGACGAAGCGGACGAAGCGGACGAAGCGGACAAAGCGGACCAAGTGGACGAAGTGGACAAAGTTGACGAAGTGGACAAAGTGGATGAAGGTGTGGAAGTGGAGGAAGTCGACGAAGTAGACGAATTGGAGGAAGTGGACGAAGTGGAAGAAGTTGAAGAAGTGGACGAAGAGGACGAAGTGGACGAAGTCGAAGAAGTGGACGAAATTGACGAACTGGAAAAAGTGGACGAAGTAGAGGAAGTAGAGGAAGTGTACGTAGTGGACGAATTGGACGAATTGGACGAAGTGGACGAAGTAGAGGAAGTGGACAAAGTTGACGAAGTGGACGAAATTGACAAAGTGGAAAAGGTGGACGAAGTGGAAGAAGAAGAAGAAGTGGAACAAGTGGAAGAAGTGGACGCAGTGGACGAACTGGACGAACTGGACGAACTGGACGAACTGGACGAAGTGGATGAATTGCACGAAGTTGACGAACTGGACGAAGAAGAAGAAGAAGAAGTGGCAGAAGAAGAAGAAATGGTAGAAGTGGAAGAAATGGAAGAAGTGGACAAAGTGGACGAAGTGGACGAAGTGGACGAAGTGCACAAAGTGGACGAAGTTGACGAAGTGGACGAAGTGGACGAAGTGGACAAAGTGGACAAAGTTGGGGAAGTTGACAAAGTGGATGAAGTTGATGAAGTGGACGAAGTTGACGAAGTGGAAGAAGTGGACGAAGTTGAGGAAGTAGACGAAGTTGACAAAGTTGACGAAGTGGAAGAAGTGGACGATCTGAACGCAGTGAACGAAATAGACAAAGTGGATGAAGTTGACGAAGTGGACGAAGAAGAAGAAGGAGAAGAACTGGACGAAGTGTACGAAGGGGATGAAGCGGACGAAGCGGACGAAGTGGACGAAGGGGACGAAGTGGACGAAGGGGACGAAGTGGACGAAGGGGATGAAGCGAATGAAGCGGACGAAGTTGACGAAGTGGAAGAAGTGGGAGAAGTCGACGAAGTGGAGGAAGTGGAGGAAGTGGAGGAAGTGGAGGAAGTGCAAGAAGTGGAGGAAGTGGAGGAAGTAAACGAAGTGGAGGAAGTGGACGAAGTGGAAGAAGTGGAAGATGTGGAGGAAGTGCAGGAAGTGGACGAAGTGGACGAACTGAACGAAGCGGCCGAAGGGGACGATGCAGACAAAGTGGACGAGCCGGACGAAGCGGACGAAGCGGACGAAGCGGACGAAGCAGACGAAGCGGACGAAGCGGACGAAGTGGACGAAGCGGAAGAAGCGGACGAAGTGGACGAAGTGCACGAAGTGGACAAAGTTGACGAAGTGGACAAAGTGGATGAAGTCGTGGAAGTGGAGGAAGTGGAGGAAGTGGACGAATTGGAGGAAGTGGACGAAGTGGAAGAAGTTGAAGAAGTGGACGAAGAGGACGAAGAGGACGAAGTGGACGAAGTGGATGAAGTGGACGAAGTCGAAGAAGTGGACGAAATTGACGAAGTGGAAAAAGTGGACGAAGTACAGGAAGTAGAGGAAGTGTACGTAGTGGACGAATTGGACGAATTGGACGAAGTACAGGAAGTGGACTAAGTTGACGAAGTGGACGAAATTGACGAAGTGGAAAAAGTGGACGAAGTGGAAGAGGAAGAAGAAGTGGAAGAAGTGGAACAAGTGGAAGAAGTGGACGCAGTGGACGAACTGGACGAACTGGACGAACTGGACGAAGTGGATGAACTGGACGAACTTCACGAAGTTGACGAACTAGACGAAGAAGAAGAAGAACAAGTGGAAGAAGAAGAAGAAGTGGTAGAAGTGGAAGAAGCGGACAAAGTGGTCGAAGTGCAAGAAGTGGACGAAGTGCACGAAGTTGACGAAGTGGACGAAGTTGACAAAGTGGACGAAGTGGACAAAGTTGGGGAAGTTGACAAAGTGGAAGAAGTGGACGAAGTGGAGGAAGTAGACGAAGTTGACAAAGTTGACGAGTGGAGGAAGTGGAGGAAGTAGACGAAGTGGAAGAAGTGGACGATCTAAACGTAGTGAACGAAATAGACGAAGTGGATGAAGTTGACGAAGTGGACGAAGAAGAAGAAGGAGAAGAACTGGACGAAGTGGACGAAGGGGACGAAGCGGAGGAACTGGAGGAAGTGGATGAAGTGCACGAAGTGGACGAAGTGGACGAAGAAGAAGAACGAGAAGAACTGGACGAAGTCGACGAAGTGGACAAAGGGGACGAAGCGGACGAAGTTGACGAAATGGAAGAAGTGGGAGAAGTGGACGAAGTGGACGAAGTGAACGAACTGAACGAAGTGGACGAAGTGGACGAAGTGGACGAAGTGGACGAAGTGGACAAACTCGACGAAGTTCACAAACTGGACGAAGTTGACAAAGTGGACGAACAAGAAGAAGGAGAACAAGTGGAAGAAGAAGAAGTGGACGAAGTGGGAGAAGTGGACGAAGTGGGAGAAGTGGACGAATTGGACGAATTGGACAAAGTGGTGGAAGTGGACGAAGTTGATGAAGTGTACGAAGTTGACAAAGTGGACAAAGTTGACGAAGTGGACGAAGTTGACGAAGTGGACAAAGTGGAAGAAGTGGAAGAAGAAGAAGAGGTGGAAGAAGTGGAAGAAGTGGACGAAGTGGACGAAGTGGAGAAAGTGGACGAAGTGGACGAAGTGAAAGAAGTAGACGAAGTGGACGAAGTGGACGAAGTTGTGGAAGTTGAGGAAGTGGACAAGGTTTACGAAGTGGACAAATTGGACGAATTGGACGCAGTGGAGGAAGTGGACGAAGTTGACAAAGTTGACGAGTTGACGAACTTGAGAAAGTTGACGAGTGGACGAAGTGGACGAAGTGGAAGAAGTGGACGAAGTGGACGATCTAAACAAGGTGAAAGAAGTAGACGAAGTGGACGAAGTGGACCAAGAAGATAAAGGAGAAGAAGTTGAAGAAGTGGTAGAAGTGGGCGAAATGGAAGAAGTGGAAGAAGTGGAAGAAGTGTTAGAAGTGGCAAAAGTGGACGAAGTGAACGAACTGAACGAAGTGGACGAACTGGACGAACTGGACAAAGTTGACGAAGTGGACGAACTTGACGAAGTGGACGAAGAAGAAGAAGGAGAAGCAGTGGAAGAAGAAGAAGAAGTGGTAGAAGTTGAAGAAGTGAAAGAAGTGGAAGAAGTGGAAGAAGTGGCCGAAGTGGCCGAAGTTGAAGAAGTTGAAGAAGTGGATGAAGAGGACGAAGTGGACGAAGTGGAAGAAGTGGAAGAAGTGGAAGAAGTGGACGAAGTGGACGAAGTGAACGAAGTTGTGGAAGTTGAGGAAGTGGACGAAGTGGGGGAAGTGGACGAAGTGGACGAATTGGACGAATTGGACGAAGTGGACGAAGTGGAGGAAGTGGACGAAGTTGCTGAAGTGGACGAAGTTGAAGAAGTGGACAAAATTGAGGAAGTGGAGGAAGTGGAGGAAGTGGAAGAAGAAGAAGAAGTGGAAGAAGTGGACGAAGTGGACGAAGTGGACGAAGTGGACGAAGTGGACGAAGTGGACGAAGTTGACAAAGTTGACGAGTGGACGAAGTTGACAAACTGGAGGAGGTGGAGGAAGTTGACAAAGTTCACAAGTGGACGAAGTTGAAAAAGTTGCCAAGTGGACGAGGTGGACGAAGTGGAAGAAGTGGAAGAAGTGGAAGAAGTGGACAAAGTTGTGGAAGTTGAGGAAGTGGACGAAGTAGGCGAAGTGGACAAAGTGGACGAATTGGACGAATTGGACGAAGTGGAGGAAGTGGACGAAGTGGTGGAAGTGGACGAAGTTGATGAACTGGACGAAGTTGACGAACTGGACGAAGTTGACGAAGTGGACGAAATTGACAAAGTGGAAGAAGTGGACGAAGTGGAAGAAGAAGAACAGGTGGAAGAAGAAGAAGGAGAAGAAATGGAAGAAGAAGAAGTGATAGAAGTGGAAGAAGTGGACGAATTAGATTAAGTAGAAGAAGTGGAAGAAGTGGTCGAAGAGGATGAAGTGGACGAATTTGTGGATGTTGAGGAAGTGGACGAAGTGGACGAATTCGACGAATTGGACGAAGTGGAGGAAGTGGAGGAAGTTGAAAACGTGGACGAGTGGACGAAGTTGACAAAGTTGACGACTGGACGAAGTGGACGAAGTCGAAGAAGTGGTAGAAGTGGACAAAGTGGACGAAGTGAACGAAGTTCACGAAGTTGACGAAGTGGACGAAATTGACGTAGTGGAAGAAGTGGACGAAGTGGAAGAAGAAGAAGTGGAAGTAGTGGAAGAAGTGGAAGAACTGGAGGAAGTGGATGAAGTGGAGGAAGTGGCGGAAGTGGAGGAAGTGGACTAAGTGGACAAAGTGACGAAGTCGGCAAAGTTGTCGAAGTTGAGGAAGTGGACGAAGTAGACGAAGTGGAGGATTTTATGGTTGTTGAGGAAGTGGACGGAGTGGACAAATTGGACGAATTGGACGAAGTGGAGGAAGTGGAGGAAGTTGACAAAGTGGACGAGTGGACGAAGTTGACAAAGTTGACGAGTGGTAGAAGTGGACGAAGTCGAAGAAATCGACGAAGTGGACGAGGTAGACGAAGTCCACGAATAGGAAGAAGGAGAAGAAGTGGAAGAAGTGGAAGAAGTGGATGAAGTGGACGAAGTGGACGAAGTAGAAGAAGTGGTAGAAGAGGACAAAGTGGACGAAGTGAACGAACTGAACGAACTGAACGAAGTGCACGAAGTTGACGAAGTGGACGAAATTGACGAAGTGGAAGAAGTGGAAGAAGTGGAAGAAGAAGAAGAAGTGGAAGTGGTGGAAGAAGTGGACGAAGTAGAAGAAATCGACGAAGTGGACGATCTAATCGAAGTGAACGAAGTAGACGAAGTGGACGAAGAAGGAGGAGAAGAAGTAGGAGAAGTGGAAGAAGTCGAAGAAGTGGACGAAGTGGACAAAGTGACGAAGTGGACAAAGTTGTGGTAGTTGAGGAAGTGGACGAAGTGGAGGAAGCGGACGGATTTGACGAATTGGACGAAGTGGAGGAAGTGGACGAAGTTGACAAAGTTGACGAGTGGACGAAGTTGACAAAGTTGACGAGTGGACGAAGTTGACAAAGTTGACGAGTGGACGAAGTTGACAAAGTTGACGAGTGGACGAAGTGGAAGAAGTGGACGATCTGAACAAAGTGAACGAAGTAGACGAAGTGGACGAAGTGGACGAAGTTGACGAAGCGGACGAAGAAGAAGAAGGAGAAGAAGTGGAAGAAGTGGAAGAAGTGGAACAAGTGGGCGAAGTGGACGAAGTGGAAAAAGTGGACGAAGTGAACTTACTGAAAGAAGTCGGCAAAGTGGACGAAGTGGACGTAGTTGACGAAGTGGACGAAGAAGAAGAAGGAGAAGTAGTGGAAGAAGAAGAAGAATTGGTAGAAGTGGAAGAAGTGAAAGAAGTGGAAGAAGTTGAAGAAGTGGACGAAGTGGAAGAAGTTGAAGAAGTCGACGAAGAGGACGAAGTGGACAAAGTGGACGAAGTGGAAGAAGTGGAAGAAGTGGAAGAAGTGGACGAAGTTGTGGAAGTTGAGGAAGTGGGCGAAGTGGACGAAGTGGATGAATTGGACGAATTGGAATACTTGGACAAAGTGGAGGAAGTGGAGGAAGTGGACGAAGTGGTGGAAATGGAGGAAGTTGACGAAGTGGACGAGTTGACGAAGTGGACGAAGTGGACGATGTTGACGAAGTGGACGAAATTGACGAAGTGGAAGAAGTGGAAGAAGAAGAAGTGGAAGAAGTGGAAGAAGTGGACGAACTGGACGAAGTGGACGAAGTTGGGGAAGTGGAGGAAGTCCAGGAAGTGGAGGAAGTGGAGGAAGTGGACGAAGTGGACGAAGTGGACGAAGTGGACGAAGTGGAAGAAGTGGACGAAGTGGAAGAAGTTGACGAAGTGGACAAAGTGGACGAAGTGGAAGAAGTGGAAGAAGTGGACGAAGTGGACGAAGTTGTGGAAGTTGAGGAAGTGGATGAAGTGGGCGAAGTGGACGAAGTGGACGAATTGGACGAATTGGAGGAAGTGGACGAAGTGGACGAAGTGGTGGAAGTGGACGAGGTTGACAATGTGGACGAAGTTGATGAAGTTGACGAAGTGGACAAAGTTGACGAAGTGGAAGAAGTGGACGAAGTGGAAGAAGAAGAAGAAGTGAAAGAAGTGGAAGAAGTGGACGAATTGGAGGAAGTGGACGAAGAGGACGAAGTGGACGATGTGGACGGAGTGGAAGAAGTGGGAGAAGTTGACAAATTTGACGAAGTGAACGAACTGAACGAAGTGGACGAAGTGGACGAAGAAGAAGAACTGGAACAAGTGGGCGAAGTGGACGAAGTTGACCAAGTTGACGAACTTGACGAAGTGGAGGAAGTGCACGAAGTGGACGAAGCGGAGGAAGCGGAGGAAGTGGAGGAAGTGGAGGAAGTGGAGGAAGTGGAGGAAGTGGAGGAAGTGGAAGCAGTGGACGTAATGGAAGAAGTGGACGAAGTTGTGGAAGTTAAGGAACTGGAAGTAGTGGACAAAGTGGGAGAAGTGGACGAAGTTGGAGAAGCGGACAAATTGGACGAAGTGGACGAAGAGGAAGAAGGAGAAGAAGTGGAAGAAGAAGAAGAAGAAGTGGTAGAAGTGGAAGAAGTTGAAGAAGTGGACGAAGTGGACGAAGGGGACGAATTGGACGAAGTGAAGAAGTGGAAGAAGTTGAAGAAGTGGACGAAGGGAACGAAGTGGACGAGGTGGAAGAAGTGGAAGAACTGGAAGAACTGGACGAAGTGGACGAAGTTGAGGAAGTGGACGAAGTAGACGAAGTGGAGGAATTGGACGACTTGGACGAAGTGGAGGAAGTGGAAGAAGTTGACAACGTTGACGAGTGGACGAAGTGGAAGAAATTGACGAAGTGGATGATCTGAACAAAGTGAACGAAGTAGACGAAGTGGACGAAGAAGAAGAAGGAGAAGAAGTGGAAGAAGTGGAAGAAGTGGACGAAGTGACGAACTGGACAAAGTTGTGGAAGTTGAGGAAGTGGACTAAGTGGACGAAGCGGACGAATTGGACGAATTGGACGAAGTGGACGAAGTTGACAAAGTTGACGAGTGGACGAAGTTGAGAAAGTTGACGAGTGGACGAAGTTGAGAAAGTTGACGAGTGGACGAAGAGGACGAAGTGTACGATCTGAATAAAGTGAACGAAGTAGACGAAGTGGACGAAGTTGACGACGCGGACGAAGAAGAAGAAGGAGAAGAAGTGGAAGAAGTGGAAGAAGTGGAAGAAGTGGAAGAAGTGGGCGAAGTGGACGAAGTGGAAGAAGTGGAAAAAGTGGACGAAGTGGATGTAGTTGACGAAGTGGACGAAGAAGAAGAAGGTGAAGCAGTGGAGGAAGAAGAAGAAGTGGTAGAAGTGGAAGAAGTGGAAGAAGTGGAAGAAGTTATAGAAGTGGACGAAGTGGAAGAAGTAGAAGAAGTTGAAGAAGTGGACGAAGAGGACGAAGTGGAAGAAGTGGAAGAAGTGGAAGAAGTGGACGAATTGGACGAAGTTGTTGAAGTTGAGGAAGTTGGCGAAGTGGATGAATTGGACGAATTGGAATACTTGGACAAAGTGGACGAAGTGGAGGAAGTGGACGAAGTGGTGGAAGTGGACGAAGTTGACGAAGTGGACGAAATTGACGAAATGGAAGAAGTGGAAGAAGAAGAAAAGTGGAAGAAGTGGAAGAAGTGGACGAAGTGGACGAAGTGGAGGAAGTGGAGGAAGTGGAGGAAGTGGAGGAGGTGGAGGAAGTGGAGGAAGTGGAGGAAGTGGACGAAGTGGAAGAAGTGTACGAAGTCGACGAAGTGGACGAAGTTGACGAAGTGGAGGAATTGGACGAAGTGGACGGAGTGGAAGAAGTGGACGAAGCGGAAGAAGTGGACGAAGTTGTGGAAGTTGAGGAAGTGGGAGAAGTGGGGGAAGTGGACGAAGTGGACGAATTGGACGAATTGGAGGAAGTGGACGAAGTGGACGAAGTGGACGAAGTGGAGGAAGTGGACCAAGTGGAGGAAGTTGTGCAAGTTGAGGAAGTGGACGAAGTGGACGAATTGCACGAATTGGACGAAGTGGACGAAGTGGAGGAAGTCGACCAAGTGCTGGAAGTTAACGAAGTTGACGAAGTGGACGAAATTGACGAAGTGGAAGAAGTGGACGAAGTGGAAGAAGAAGAAGAAGTGGAAGAAGTGGAGGAAGAGGAAGAAGCGGACGAAGTGGACGAAGGGGACGAAGTGGACGAAGGAGAGGAAGTGGACGAAGTGGAGGAAGTGGACGAAATTGACAAAGTTGTGGAAGTTGAGGAAGTGGACGAATTGGACGAATTGGAGGAAGTTGACGAAGGGGACGAAGTGGACGAAGTTGTGGAAGTTGAGGATGTGGACGAAGTGGACGAATTGGAAGAAGTGGACGAAGTGGAGGAAGTCGACGAAGTGGTGGAAGTGAACGAAGTTGACGAAGTGGACGAAATTGACGAAGTGGAAGACGTGGACGAAGTGGAAGAAGAAGAAGAAGTGGAAGAAGTGGAAGAAGTGGAAGAAGAGGAATAAGTGGACGAAGTGGACGAAGGGGACGAAGTTGACAAAGTGGACGAAGGAGAGGAAGTGGACGAAGTGGAAGAAGTGGACGAAATTGACGAAGTTATGGAAGTGAGGAAGTGGACGAAGTGGACGAAGTGGACGAATTGGACGAATTGGATGAAGTAGAGGAAGTTGACGAAGGGGATGAACTGAACGAGGTGGAAGAAGGGGAAGAAGTGGACGAAGTTGACGAAGTGGAAGAAGTGGAAGAAGTGGACGAAGTTGTGGAAGTTGAGGAAGTGGAGGAAGTGGATAAATTGCACGAATTGGACGAAGTGGATGAAGTGGACGAAGTGGTGGAAGTGGACGAAGTTGACGAAGTGGACGAAATTGACGAAGTGGAAGAAGTGGACGAAGTGGAAGAAGAAGAAGAAGTGGGCGAAGTGGAAGAAGAAGAAGAAGTGGACGAAGTGGAAGAAGAAGAAGAAGTGGAAGAAGAGGAAGAAGGGAGGAAGTGGACGAAGTGGGCGAAGCGGACAAAGCGGACGAAGTGGAAGAAGTGAAAGAAGTGGAAGAAGTGGACGAACTGGACGAACTGGACGAACTGGACGAATTGGACGAAGTGGACAAAGTTGACGAAGTGGAAGAAGTGGGAGAAGTGGACGAAGTGAACGAACTGAACGAAGTGGACGAAGTGGACGAAGTGGACGAAGTGGACGAAGTGGACGAAGTGGATGAAGTTGACGAACTAGACGAAGTGGGCGAAGTGAAAGAAGTGGAAGAAGTGGACGAAGTTGTGGAAGTTGAGGAAGTGGATGAAGTGGACGAATTCCACGAATTGGACGAAGTGGATGAAGTGGAGGAAGTGGACGAAGTGGTGGAAGTGGACGAAGTGGACGAAATTGACGAAGTGGAAGAAGTGGACGAAGTGCAAGAACAAGAAGAAGTGACGAAGTGGAAGAAGAAGAAGAAGTGGAAGAAGTGGAAGAAGTGGAAGAAGTGGAAGAAGTGGAAGAAGTGGAGGAAGTGGAGGAAGTGGACGAAGGGGACGAAGTGCACGAAGTGGACGAAGGAGAGGAAGTGGACGAAGTGGAGGTAGTGGACGAAATTGACGAAGTTGTGGAAGTTGAGGAAGTGGACGAACTGGACGAATTGGACGAATTGGACGAAGTGGAGGAAGTTGACGAAGTGGACGAACTGAACGAAGTGGACGAAGTGGACGAAGTGGACAAAGGGGCCGAAGCGGACGAAGCGGACAAAGCGGACAAAGTGCAGGAAGTGGAGGAAGTGGATGAAGTGGACGAAGTGGACGTAGTGGACGTATTGGAAGAAGTGGGAGAAGTTGACGATGTGGACGAAGAAGAAGAAGCAGAAGAAGTGGAAGATGTGGAAGAAGTTGAAGAAGTGGAAGAAGTTGAATAAGTGGGCGAAGAGGACGAAGTGGAAGAAGTGGAAGAAGTGGAAGAAGTGGACGAAGTTGTGGAACTTGAGGAAGTGGACGAATTGGACGAAGTGGAGGAAGTGGACGAATTGGTGGAAGTAAAGGAAGTGGAGGGAGTGGAGGAAGTAGAAGAAGTGGACGAAGTGGACGAAGTGGACGTAGTGGAAGAAGTGGAGGAAGTGGAGGAAGTGGAAGAAGTTGACGAAGTGGACGAAGTGGAAGAAGTGGACGAACTGGACGAAGTGGAGGGAGTGGACGGAGTGGACGGAGTGTACGGAGTGGAAGAAGTGGACGAAATTTACGAAGTGGAAGAAGTGGACGAAGTGGAGGAAGTGGAGGAAATGGAGGAAGTGCAGGAAGTGGAGGAAGTAAACGAAGTGGACGACGTGGACAATGTGGACGAAGGGAAGAAGTGGAAGAAGTGGAGAAAGTGCAGGAAGTGGACGAACTGAACGAAGTGGCCGAAGCGGCCGAAGGGGACGAAGCGGACGAAGCGGACAAAGCGGAAGAAGCGGATGGAGCGGACAGAGCGGACGAAGCGGACGAAGTGGACGAAGCGGACGAAGCGGATGAGGTGGAGGAAGTGGACGAAGTGGAAGAAGTGGAAGAAGTGGACGAAGTGGTGAAAGTTGACGAAGTGGAAGAAGTGGGAGAAATGGACGAAGTGGACGAACTGAACGAACTGAACGAAGTGGACGAAGTGGACGAATTCGACGAACTCGACGAAGTGGACGAAGAAGAAGAAGGAGAAGTAGTGGAAGAAGAAGAAGAAGTGGTAGAAGTGGAAGAAGTGGGAGAAGTGGAGGAAGTGGACGAAGTGGAAGAAGTGGAAGAAGTGGACGAAGTGGTGAAAGTTGACGAAGTGGAAGAAGTGGGAGAAATGGACGAAGTGGACGAACTGAACGAACTGAACGAAGTGGACGAAGTGGACGAATTCGACGAACTCGACGAAGTGGACGAAGAAGAAGAAGGAGAAGTAGTGGAAGAAGAAGAAGAAGTGGTAGAAGTGGTAGAAGTGGAAGAAGTGGGAGAAGTGGACGAACTGGATGAAGTGGACGAAGTGGAGGAAGTGGACGAAGTTGAAGAAGTGGAAGAAGTTGAAGAAGTGGACGAAGAGGACGAAGTCGAAGAAGTGGAAGAAGTGGACGAAGTTGTGGAAGTTGAGGAAGTGGACGAATTGGACGAATTGGACGAAGTGGACGACGTAGAGGAAGTGGACGAAGTGGTGGAAGTGGATGAAGTTGGCAAAGTGGACGAATTGACGAAGAGGAAAAAGTGAACGAAGTGAAAGTAGAAGAAGAAGTGGAACAAGTGGAAGAAGTGAAAGAAGTGGACGAAGTGGACGAAGTGGACGCATTGGACGACCTGGACGAACTGGACGAAGTGGATGAACTGCACGAAGTTGACGAACTGGACGAAGAAGAAGAAGGAGAAGAAGTGGAAGAAGAAGAAGAAATGATGGAAGTGGAAGAAGTGGATGAAGTTGAAGAAGTGCAAGAAGTTGAATAAGTGGGCGAAGAGGACGAAGTGGAAGAAGTGAAAGAAGTGGAAGAAGTGGAAGAAGTGGACGAAGTTGTGGAACTTGAGGAAGTGGACGAATTGGACGAAGTGGAGGAAGTGGACGAATTGGTGGAAGTGCAGGAAGTGGAGGGAGTGGAGGAAGTAGAAGAAGTGGACGAAGTGGATGAAGTGGATGAAGTGGACGTAGTGGAAGAAGTGGACGAAGTGGACGAAGTGGAAGAAGTTGTCGAAGTGGAAGAAGTGGACGGAATGTACGGAGTGGAAGAAGTGGACGAAATTTACGAAGTGGAAGAAGTGGACGAAGTGGAGGAAGTGGAGGAAATGGAGGAAGTGCAGGAAGTGGAGGAAGTAAACGAAGTGGACGAAGTGGACAAAGTGGACGAAGGGAAGAAGTGGAAGAAGTGGAGAAAGTGCAGGAAGTGGACGAACTGAACGAAGTGGCCGAAGCGGCCGAAGGGGACGAAGCGGACGAAGCGGATGAAGCGGAAGAAGCGGATGGAGCGGACAGAGCGGACGAAGCGGACGAAGTGGACGAAGCGGACGAAGCGGATGAGGTGGAGGAAGTGGACGAAGTGGAAGAAGTGGAAGAAGTGGACGAAGTGGACGAAGTGGTGAAAGTTGACGAAGTGGAAGAAGTGGGAGAAATGGACGAAGTGGACGAACTGAACGAACTGAACGAAGTGGACGAAGTGGACGAATTCGACGAACTCGACGAAGTGGACGAAGAAGAAGAAGGAGAAGAAGTGGAAGAAGAAGAAGAAGTGGTAGAAGTGGAAGAAGTGGGAGAAGTGGACGAACTGGATGAAGTGGACGAAGTGGAGGAAGTGGACGAAGTGGACGAAGTTGAAGAAGTGGAAGAAGTTGAAGAAGTGGACGAAGAGGACGAAGTCGAAGAAGTGGAAGAAGTGGACGAAGTTGTGGAAGTTGAGGAAGTGGACGAATTGGACGAAGTGGACGACGTAGAGGAAGTGGACGAAGTGGTGGAAGTGGATGAAGTTGGCAAAGTGGACGAATTAACGAAGAGGAAAAAGTGAACGAAGTGGAAGTAGAAGAAGAAGTGGAACAAGTGGAAGAAGTGAAAGAAGTGGACGAAGTGGACGAAGTGGACGCGGTGGACGACCTGGATGAAGTCGACGAAGTGGACGAAGGGGACGAAGCGGACGAAGCGGACGAAGCGGGCGAAGGGGACAAAGTGGACGAAGTGGACGAAGGGGATGAAGCGAATGAAGCGGACGAAGTTGACGAAGTGGAAGAAGTAGGAGAAGTGGAGGAAGTGGATGAAGTGGAGGAAGTGGAGGAAGTGGAGGAGGTGCAGGAAGTGGACGAAGTGGACGAAGTGGACGAATTGAACGAAGCGGCCGAAGCGGCCGAAGGGGACGATGCAGACGAAGTGGATGAGGCGGACAAAGCAGACGAAGCGGACGAAGCGGACGAACCGGACGAAGCGGACGAATCGGACGAAGAGGACGAAGCGGACGAAGCGGACAAAGCGGACGAAGTGGACAAAGTGGACGAAGTGCACGAAGTGGACAAAGTTGACGAAGTTGACAAAGTGGATGAAGGTGTGGAAGTGGAGGAAGTGGACGAAGTAGACGAATTGGTGGAAGTGGACGAAGTGGAAGAAGTTGAAGAAGTGGACGAAGAGGACGAAGTGGACGAAGTCGAAGAAGTGGACGAAATTGACGAAGTGGAAAAAGTGGACGAAGTAGAGGAAGTAGAGGAAGTGTACATAGTGGACGAATTGGACAAAGTGGACGAAGTAGAGGAAGTGGACAAAGTTGACGAAGTGGACAAAGTTGACGAAGTGGACGAAATTGACAAAGTGGAAAAAGTGGACGAAGTGGAAGAAGAAGAAGAAGTGGAACAAGTGGAAGAAGTGCACGCAGTGGACGAACTGGACGAACTGGACGAAGTGGATGAATTGCACGAAGTTGACGAACTGGACGAAGAAGAAGAAGAAGAAGTGGCAGAAGAAGAAGAAATGGTAGAAGTGGAAGAAATGGAAGAAGTGGACAAAGTGGACGAAGTGGACGAAGTACACAAAGTGGACGAAGTTGACGAAGTGGACGAAGTTGACGAAGTGGACGAAGTGGACGAAGTGGACAAAGTTGGGGAAGTTGACAAAGTGGACGAAGTTGATGAAGTGGACGAAGTTGACGAAGTGGAAGAAGTGGACGAAGTTGAGGAGGTAGACGAAGTTGACAAAGTTGACGAAGTGGAAGAAGTGGACGATCTGAACGCAGTGAACGAAATAGACGAAGTGGATGAAGTTGACGAAATGGACGAAGAAGAAGAAGGAGAAGAACTGGACGAAGTGGACGAAGGGGATGAAGCGGACGAAGCGGACGAAGTGGACGAAGGGGACGAAGTGGACGAAGGGGACGAAGTGGACGAAGTGGACGAAGGGGATGAAGCCAATGAAGCGGACAAAGTTGACGAAGTGGAAGAAGTGGGAGAAGTGGACGAAGTGGAGGAAGTGGAGGAAGTGGAGGAAGTGGAGGAAGTGGAGGAAGTGCAAGAAGTGGAGGAAGTGGAGGAAGTAAACGAAGTGGAGGAAGTGGACGAAGTGGAAGAAGTGGAAGATGTGGAGGAAGTGCAAGAAGTGGACGAAGTGGACGAACTGAACGAAGCGGCCGAAGGGGACGATGCAGACAAAGTGGACGAGCCGGACGAAGCGAACGAAGCGGACGAAGCAGACGAAGCGGACGAAGCGGACGAAGTGGACGAAGCGGAAGAAGCAGACGAAGTGGACGAAGTGCACGAAGTGGACAAAGTTGACGAAGTGGACAAAGTGGATGAAGTCGTGATAGTGGAGGAAGTGGAGGAAGTGGACGAATTGGAGGAAGTGGACGAAGTGGAAGAAGTTGAAGAAGTGGACGAAGAGGACGAAGAGGACGAAGTGGACGAAGTGGATGAAGTGGACGAAGTCGAAGAAGTGGACGAAATTGACAAAGTGGAAAAAGTGGACGAAGTACAGGAAGTAGAGGAAGTGTACGTAGTGGACGAATTGGACGAAGTACAGGAAGTGGACTAAGTTGACGAAGTGGACGGAATTGACGAAGTGGAAAAAGTGGACGAAGTGGAAGAGGAAGAAGAAGTGGAAGAAGTGGAAGAAGTGGAAGAAGTGGACGAACTGGACGAACTGGACGAACTGGACGAACTGGACGAAGTGGACGAAGTGGATGAACTGGACGAACTGCACGAAGTTGACGAACTGGACGAAGAAGAAGAAGAAGAAGTGGAAGAAGAAGAAGAAGTGGTAGAAGTTGAAGAAGTGGAAGAAGCGGACAAAGTGGACGAAGTGCAAGAAGTGGACGAAGTGCACGAAGTTGACGAAGTCGACGAAGTGGACAAAGTTGGGGAAGTTGACAAAGTGGAAGAAGTGGAGGAAGTGGAGGAAGTAGACGAAGTTGACAAAGTTGACGAGTGGAGGAAGTGGAGGAAGTAGACGAAGTGGAAGAAGTGGACGATCTAAACGTAGTGAACGAAATAGACGAAGTGGATGAAGTTGACGAAGTGGACCAAGAAGAAGAAGGGGAAGAACTGGACGAAGTGGACGAAGGGGACGAAGCGGATGAAGCGGACGAAGTGGACGAAGTGGATGAAGTGCACGAAATGGACGAAGTGGACGAAGAAGAAGAACGAGAAGAACTGGACGAAGTGGACAAAGGGCACGAAGCGGACGAAGTTGACGAAATGGAAGAAGTGGGAGAAGTGGACGAAGTGAACGAACTGAACGAAGTGGACGAAGTGGACAAACTCGACGAAGTTCACAAACTGGACGAAGTTGACAAAGTGGACGAACAAGAAGAAGGAGAACAAGTGGAAGAAGAAGAAGTGGTAGAAGTGGAAGAAGTGGACGAAGTGGAGGAAGTGGAGGAAGTGGAGGAAGTGCAGGAAGTGCAGGAAGTGGAGGAAGTGGAGGAAGTATACGAAGTGGCCAAAGTGGACGAAGTGGACAAAGTGGACGAAGTGGACAAAGTGGAAGAAGTGGAAAAAGTGGAGGAAGGGGACGAAGTGAACAAAGTGGACAAAGTTGACGAGTAGAGGAAGTGGAGGAAATGGAGGAAGTGGACGAAGTGGAAGAAGTGGACGAAGTGGACGACGTGAACGCAGTGAACGAAATAGACGAAGTGGATGAAGTTGACAAAGTGGACGAAGAAGAAGAAGGAGAAGAACTGGACGAAGTGGACGAAGGGGATGAAGCGGACGAAACGGACGAAGTGGACGAAGGGGACGAAGTGGACGAAGGGGACGAAGTGGACGAAGGGGATGAAGCGGACGAAGCGGACGAAGTTGACGAAGTGGAAGAAGTGGGAGAAGTGGAGGAAGTGGAGGAAGTGGAGGAAGTGCAAGAAGTGGAGGAAGTGGAGGAAGTAAACGAAGTGGAGGAAGTGGACGAAGTGGAAGAAGTGGAAGATGTGGAGGAAGTGCAGGAAGTGGACGAAGTGGACGAACTGAACGAAGCGGCCGAAGGGGACGATGCAGACAAAGTGGACGAGCCGGACGAAGTGGACGAAGCGGACGAAGCAGACGAAGCGGACGAAGCGGACGAAGTGGACGAAGCGGACGAAGCGGACGTAGTGGACGAAGTGCACGAAGTGGACAAAGTTGACGAAGTGGACAAAGTGGATGAAGTCGTGGAAGTGGAGGAAGTGGACGAATTGGAGGAAGTGGACGAAGTGGAAGAAGTTGAAGAAGTGGACGAAGAGGACGAAGAGGACGAAGTGGACGAAGTGGATGAAGTGGACGAAGTCGAAGAAGTGGACGAAATTGACGAAGTGGAAAAAGTGGACGAAGTACAGGAAGTAGAGGAAGTGTACGTAGTGGACGAATTGGACGAATTGGACGAATTGGACGAAGTACAGGAAGTGGACTAAGTTGACGAAGTGGACGAAATTGACGAAGTGGAAAAAGTGGACGAAGTGGAAGAGGAAGAAGAAGTGGAAGAAGTGGAAGAAGTGGAAGAAGTGGACGCAGTGGACGAACTGGACGAACTGGACGAACTGGACGAAGTGGATGAACTGGACGAACTGCACGAAGTTGACGAACTGGACGAAGAAGAAGAAGAAGAAGTGGAAGAAGAAGAAGAAGTGGTAGAAGTGGAAGAAGTGGAAGAAGCAGACAGAGTGGACAAAGTGGACGAAGTGCAAGAAGTGGACGAAGTGCACGAAGTTGACGAAGTGGACGAAGTCGACAAAGTGGACGAAGTGGACAAAGTTGGGGAAGTTGACAAAGTGGAAGAAGTGGACGAAGTGGAGGAAGTAGACGAAGTGGAAGAAGTGGACGATCTAAACGTAGTGAACGAAATAGAGGAAGTGGATGAAGTTGACGAAGTGGACGAAGAAGAAGAAGGAGAAGAACTGGACGAAGTGGACGAAGGGGACGAAGCGGACGAAGCGGAGGAAGCGGACGAAGTGGATGAAGTGCACGAAGTGGACAAAGTGGACGAAGAAGAAGAACGAGAAGAACTGGACGAAGTCGACGAAGTGGACAATGGGGACGAAGCGGACGAAGTTGACGAAATGGAAGAAGTGGGAGAAGTGGACGAAGTGGACGAAGTGAACGAACTGAACGAAGTGGACGAAGTGGACGAAGTGGACAAACTCGACGAAGTTCACAAACTGGACGAAGTTGACAAAGTGGACGAACAAGAAGAAGGAGAACAAGTGGAAGAAGAAGTGGTAGAAGTGGAAGAAGTGGAGGAAGTGGAGGAAGTGCAGGAAGTGCAGCAAGTGCAGGAAGTGGAGGAAGTGGAGGAAGTAAACGAAGTGGCCAAAGTGGACGAAGTGGACAAAGTGGACGAAGTGGACAAAGTGGAAGAAGTGGAAAAAGTGGAGGAAGGGGACGAAGTGGACAAAGTGGACAAAGTTGACGAGTAGAGGAAGTGGAGGAAATGGAGGAAGTGGACGAAGTGGAAGAAGTGGACGATGTGAACGCAGTGAACGAAATAGACGAAGTGCATGAAGTTGACGAAGTGGACGAAGAAGAAGAAGGAGTAGAACTGGATGAAGTCGACGAAGTGGACGAAGGGGACGAAGGGGACGAAGCGGACGAAGAGGGCGAAGGGGACGAAGTGGACGAAGGGGATGAAGCGAATGAAGCGGACGAAGTTGACGAAGTGGAAGAAGTGGGAGAAGTGGACAAAGTGGACGAAGTTAACTAACTGAACGAAGTGGACGAAGTGGACGAAGTGGACGAAGTGGACAAACTCGACGAAGTTCACAAACTGGACGAAGTTGACAAAGTGGACGAACAAGAAGAAGGAGAACAAGTGGAAGAAGAAGAAGTGGTCGAAGTGGAAGAAGTGGAGGAAGTGGAGGAAGTGGAGGAAGTGGAGGAAGTGCAGGAAGTGCAGCAAGTGCAGGAAGTGGACGAAGTGGACGAAGTGGACAAAGTGGACGAAGTGGACAAAGTGGACGAAGTGGACAAAGTGGACGAAGTGGACAAAGTGGAAAAAGTGGAAAAAGTGGAGGAAGGGGACGAAGTGGACCAGCTGAACGAAGCGGACGAGGCGGACAAAGCGGACGAAGCGGACGAAGTGGACAAAGTGGACGAAGTGGAAGAAGTGGAAGAAGTTGAAGAAGTGGACGAAGAGGACGAAGTGGACGAAGTGGAAGAAGTGGAAGAAGTGGACGAAATTGTGGAAGTTGAGGAAGTGCACGAAGTGTACGAATTGGACGAAGTGGAGGAAGTGGATGAAGTGGTGGAAATGGACGAAGTTGACGAAGTGGACGAAATTGACGAAGTGGAAGAAGTGGACGAAGTGGAAGAAGAAGAAGAAGTGGAAGAAGTGGAAGAAGTGAAAGAAGTGGAAGAAGTGGAAGAAGTGGACGAAGTGGATTTAGTAGACGAAGTGGACGAAGTGGAGGAAGTGGACAAAGTTGACGAAGTGGAGGAAGTGGAGGAAGTGGAGGAAGTGGACGAAATTGACGAAGTTGTGGAAGTGGACGAAGTGGACGAATTAGACGAAATGGAGGAAGTTGACGAAGTGGACGAACTGAATGAAGCGGACGAAGGGGACGTAGTGGACGAAGCGGACGAAGCAGACCAAGCGGACGAAGGGGACGAAGTGCAGGAAGTGGACGAAGTGGACGAAGTGGAAGAAGTGGAAGAAGTCGACGAAGTCGAAGAAGTGGAAGAAGTGGAAGAGGTGGACGAAGTGGACAAAGTTGGCGAAGTGGAAGAACTGGGAGAAGTGGACGATGTGGACGAAGTGAACGAAGTTGACGAAGAAGAAGAAGGAGAAGAAGTGGAAGAAGTGGACGAAGTGGACGAAGTTGAAGAAGTGGAAGAAGTTGAAGAAGTGGACGAGGTGGACGGAGTGGACGAAATGGACGAAGTCGACGAAGTGGAAGAAGTGGAAGAAGTGGACGAAGTTATGGAGCTTGAGGAAGTGGACGAAGTGGACGAATTGGACGAATTGGACGAAGTGGAGGAAGTGGACGAAGTGGTGGAAGTGCAAGAAGTGGAGGAAGTGGAGGAAGTAGAGGAAGTGGACGAAGTGGACGAAGTGGAAAAAGTGGAATAAGTGGAAGAAGTGGACGTAGTGGAAGAAGTGGAAGAAGTGGACGAAGTGGACAAAGTTGACGAAGTGGAAAAAGTGGGAGAGATGGATGAAGTGGACGAACTGAACGAACTGAACAAAGTGGACGAAGTGGACGAAGTGCACGAAGTGTACAAAGTGGAGGAAGTGGACGAAGTTGACGAAGTGGACAAAGGGGACAAAGTGGACGAAGCGGACGAAGTGGACGAAGTGGACGAAGAAGAAGAAGGAGAAGAACTGGACTAAATCAACGAACTGAACGAAGTGGACGAAGTTGACGAAGTGGACGAAGAAGAAGAAGTGGTAGAAGTAGAAGAAGTGGAAGAAGTGGGCGAAGTGGACGAACTGAACGAAGTGGACGAAGGGGACGAAGTGGAGGAAGGGGATGAAGCGGACGAAGCGGACGAATCGGACGAAGGGGATGAAATGCAGGAAGTGGACGAAGTGGACGAAGTAGATGATGTGGAAGAAGTGGATGAAGTGGACAATGTTGACGAAGTGGGAGAAATGGACGAAGTGGACGAACTGAACGAACTGAACGAAGTGGACAAAGTGGACAAAGTGGCCGAACTCGAAGAACTCGACGAAGTGGACGAAGAAGAAGAAGGAGAAGAAATGGAAGAAGAAGAAGAAGTGGTAGAAGTGGAAGAACTGGAAGAAGTGGAAGAAGTGGACGAAGTGGACGAAGTGGACTCAGTTGTGGAAGTTGAGGAAGTGGACGAAGTGGACGAATTGGACGAAGTGGAGGAAGTGGAGGAAGTGGACGAAGTGGTGGAAGTGGAAGAAGTTGACGAATTGGACGAAATTGACGAAGTGGAAAAAGTGGACGAAGTGGAAGAGGATGAAGAAGTGGAAGAAGTGGAAGAAGTGGAAGAAGTGGACGAAGTGGAAGAAGTGGCCGAAGTGGACGCAGTGGACGCAGTGGACGAAGTGGACGAAGTGGACGAAGTGGACGAAGTGGACGAAGTGAACGAAGTGGACCGAATTAACGAAGTTGTGGAAGTTCAGGAAGTGGACGAAGTGGACGAAGTGGACGAAGTGGACGAACGAACGAAGTGGACGAAGGGGACAAAGTGGACGAAGGGGACGAAGGGGAACAAGCGGACGAAGCGGACGAAGTGCAGGAAGTGGAGGAAGCGGACGAAGTGGAAGAAGTGGAAGAAGTAGAAGAATTGGACGAAGTGGACAAAGTGGACGAAGCGGAAGAATTGGAAGAAGTGGAAGAAGTGGAAGAAGTGGACAAAGTGGACAAAGTTGACGAAGTGCAAGAAGTGGGAGAAGTGGCGAAGTGGACGAAGTGCAAGAAGAAGAAGAAGGAGAAGAAGTGGAAGTAGTGGACGAAGTGGAAGAAGTGCATGAAGTTGAAGAAGAGGACGAAGTCGACGAAGTGGAAGAAGTGGATGAGGCGGAAGAAGTGGACGAAGTTGTGGAACTTGAGGAAGTGGACCAAGTGGACGAATTGGACGAATTGGACGAAGTGGAGGAAGTGGAGGAAGTGGAGGAAGTGGTGGAAGTGCAGAAAGTGGAGGAAGTGGAGGAAGTGGAGGAAGTGGAGGAAGTAGACGAAGTGGAGGAAGTAGACGAAGTGGACGAAGTGGACGAAGTGGAAGAAGTTGAAGAAGTGGACGTAGTGGAAGAAGTGGACGAAAGAGGACGAAGAGGACGAAGAGGACGAAGTGGACGAAGTGGACGAAGTGGACGAAGTGGACGAAGTGGACGAAGTGGACGAAGTGGACGAAGTGGACGAAGTGGACGAAGTGGACGAAGTGGACGAAGTGGACGAAGTGGACGAAGTGGACAAAGTGGACGAAGTGGAAGAAGTGGACGAAGTGGACAAAGTGGAAGAAGTGGACGAAGTGGAAGAAGTGGACGAACTGAATGAACAGAACGAAGTGGACGAAGTGGAAGAAGTTGAAGAAGTGGACGAAGAGGACGAATAGGACGAAGTGGACGAAGTGGACGAAGTGGAAGAAGTCGAAGAAGTGGAAGAAGAGGAAGAAGTGGACGAAGTGGACGAAGTTGTGGAAGTTCAGGAAGTGCACGAATTGGACGAATTGGACGAAGTGGAGGAAGTGGACGAAGTGGTGGAAGTGGACGAAGTTGAGGAAGTGGACGAGATTGACGAAGTGGAAAAAGTGGACAAAGTGGAAGAAGAAGAAGAAGTGGAAGAAGTGGAAGAAGTGGAAGAAGTGGACGAAGTGGACGCAGTGGACGAAGTGGACGACCTGGACGAAGTGGATGAACTGGCCGAACTGGACGAAGTTGACGAACTGGACGAAGAAGAAGAAGGAGAAGAAGTGGAAGAAGAAGAAGAAATGGTAGAAGTGGAAAAGTGGACGAAGTGAACGAAGTGCACAAAGTGGACGTACTGGTAGAAGTTGATGAAGTGAACGAAGTGGGCGAAGTGGACAAAGTTGGGGAAGTTGCCGAAGAAAAGTGGACGAAGTGGACGAAGAAGAAGAAGGACAAGAATTGGACGAAGTGGATGAAGGGGTCGAAGCGGACGACGTGGAAGAAATGGGAGAAGTGGACGAAGTAGACGAAGTGAACGAACTGAACGAAGTGGACGAAGTTTACGAACTGGACGAAGTTGACAGAGAAGAAGAAGGAGAAGAAGTGAAGAAAGAAGAAGAAGTGGTAGAAGTGGAAGAAGTGGACGAAGTCAACGAACTGAACGAAGTGGACGAAGTTGACGAAGTGGACGAAGAAGAAGAAGTGGTAGAAGTGGAGGAAGTGGAGGAAGTTGACGAAGTGGACGAACTGAACGAAGCGGACGTTGTGGACAAAGCGGACAAAGCGGACGAAGCAGACGAAGCGGACGAAGGGGACGAAGTGCAGGAAGTGGAGGAAGTGGAGGAAGTGGAAGAAGTGGAAGAAGTCGACGAAGAAGAAGAAGGAGAAGAAGTGGAAGAAATGGACGAAGTGGAAGAAGTGGAAGAAGTTGAAGAAGTGGAACAAGTGGAAGAAGTGGAAGAAGTTTACGAACTGGACGAAGTTGACGGAGAAGAAGAAGGAGAAGAAGTGAAGAAAGAAGAAGAAGTGGTAGAAGTGGAAGAAGTGGACGAACTGGACGACGTGGACGAAGTGGAAGAAGTGGAAAAGTTGAAGAAGTGGACGAAGACGAAGAACTGGACAAAGTGAAAGAAGTGGAAGAAGTTGACGAAGTGGAAGAAGTTGTGGAAGTTGAGGAAGTGGACGAAGTGGACAAATTGGACGAATTGGACGAAGTGGAGGAAGTTGACGACGTGGTGGAAGTGGACGAAGTTGACAAAATGGACGAAATTGACGAAGTGGAAGAGGTGGACGAAGTGGAAGAAGAAGAAGAACTGGAAGAAGTGGAAGAAGTGGACGAAGTGGACGAAGTGGAGGACGTGGAGGAAGTGGACGAAATAGAGGAAGTGGACGAAGTGGAAGAGGCGGAAGAAGTGGACGAAATTGTGGAACTTGAGGAAGTTGACCAAGTGGACGAATTGGACGAAGTGCAGGAAGTGGACGATGTGGTGGAAGTTGACGAGGTGGATGAAATTGACGAAGTGGACGAAGTGGTAGAAGAAGAAGAAGTGGAACAAGTGGAAGAAGTGAAAGAAGTGGAAGAAGTGGAAGAAGTGGACAAAGTGGACGAAGTGGACGAAGTGGACGAAGTGGACGAAGTGGACGAAGTGGACGAAGTGGACGAAGTGGACGAAGTGGACGAAGTGGACGAAGTGGACGAAGTGGACAAAGTGGAGGAAGTTGACGAACTGGACGAACTGAACGAAGCGGACGAAGGGGACGTTGTGGACGAAGCGGACAAAGCGGACGAAGCAGACGAAGCGGGCGAAGTGCAGGAAGTGGAGGAAGTGGAGGAAGTGGAAGAAGTGGAAGAAGTCGACGAAGTGGACAAAGTTGACGAAGTGGAAGAACTGGGAGAAGTGGACGATGTGGACGAAGTGAACGGAGTTGCCGAAGTGGACGAAGAAGAAGAAGGAGAAGAAGTGGAAGAAATGGACGAAGTTGAAGAAGTGGAAGAAGTTGAAGAAGTCGACGAGGTGGACGAAGTGGACGAAATGGACGAACTCGACGAAGTGGAAGAAGTGGAAGAAGTGGACGAAGTGGTGGAAGTTGAAGAAGTGGACGAATTGGACGAAGTGGAGGAAGTGGACGAAGTGGTGGAAGTGCAGGAAGTCGAGGAAGTGGAGGAAGTGGAGGAACTAGACGAAGTGGAAAAAGTGGAAGAAGTGGAAGAAGTGGACGAAGTGGAAGAAGTGGACAAAGTGGACAAAGTTGACGAAGTGGAAGAAGTGGGAGAGGTGGACGAACTGAACGAACTGAACAAAGTGGACGAAGTGGACGAAGTGAAGGAAGTAGATGAAGTGTAAAAGTGGATGAAGTGGACAAAGTGGACGAAGTGGACGAAGTTGACGAAGTGGACGAAGGGGACCAAGTGGACGAAGCCGACGAAGTTGACGAAATGGACGAAGAAGAACAAGGAAAAGAACTGGACGAAGTGGATGAAGTCAACGAAGAAGTGGACGAAGTGGAAGAAGTGGGAGAAGTGGACGAAGTGGACAAACTGAACGAACTCTACGAAGTGGACGAAGTGGACGAAGTGGACTAACTCGACGAATTGGATGAAGAAGAAGAAGGAGAAGAAATGGAAGAAGAAGAAGAAGTGGTAGAAGGGGAAGAAGTGGAAGAAGTGGATGAAGTGGACGTAGTGGACGAAGTGGACGAAGTGGAAGAAGTGGAAGAAGTTGAAGAAGTGGACGAAGAGGACGAAGTGGACGAATTGGACGAATTGGACGAAGTGGAAGAAGAGGAAGAAGTGGACGAAGTTGTGGAAGTTGAGGAAGTGGACGAAGTGGACGAATTTGACGAATTGGAGGAAGTGGACGAAGTGGAGGAAGTGGACGAAGTGCAGGAAGTGGACGAAGTGGAGGAAGTGGAAGAAGTAGAACAAGTGGACCAAGAGGACGAAGTGGAGGAAGTGGACGTAGTGGACGAAATGGACGAAGTTGTGGAAGTTGAGGAAGTGGAGGAAGTGGACGAAGTGGACGAATTGGACTAAGTGGACGAAGTGGACGAAGTGGACGAAGTGGTGGAAGTGGACGAAGTTGAGGAAGTGGACGAAATTGACGAAGTGGAAAAAGTGGACAAAGTGGAAGAAGAAGAAGAAGTGGAAGAAGTGGACGAAGTGGACGAAGTGGACGACCTGGACGACGTGGATGAAGTGGATGAACTGGCCGAACTGGACGAAGTTGACAAACTGGACGAAGAAGAAGAAGGAGAAGAAGTGGAAGAAGAAGAAGAAATGGTAGAAGTGGAAGAAGTGGAAGAAGTGGACGAAGTGCACAAAGTGGACGAAGTGGTAGAAGTTGACGAAGTGGACTGACTAAGTGGACGAAGTTGACGAAGTGGGCAAAGTGGACGAAGTGGACAAAGTTGGGGAAGTTGACGAATTGGACGAAGAAGATGAAGAAGAAGAACTGGACGAAGTGGACGAAGGGGACAAAGCGGACGAAGCGGACGAAGTGGAAGAAGTGGGAGAAGTTGACGAAGTGGACGAAGTTTACGAACTGGACGAAGTTGACGAAGAAGAAGAAGTAGGACAAGAAGTGGAAAAAGAAGAAGAAGTGGTAGAAGTGGAAGAAGTGGACGAAGTGGTGGAAGTGGACGAAGCTGACGAAGTGGATGAAATTGATGAAGTGGAAGAAGTGGACGAAGTGGAAGAAGAAGAAGAAGTAGAAGAAGTGGAAGAAGCGAAAGAAGTGGACGAAGTGGTGGAAGTGGAGGAAGTGGAGAAAGTAGAGGAAGTGGACGAAGTGGACGGAATTGACGAAGTTGTGGAAGTTGAGGAAGTGGACGAATTGGACGAATTGGATGAAGTGGAAGAAGTTGACGAAGTGGACGAACAGAACGAAGTTGACGAAGGGGACAAAGCAAACGAAGGGGACGAAGTGCAGGAAGTGGAGGAAGTGGACGAAGAGGACGAAGTGGAAGAAGTAGAAGAACTGGACGAAGTGTACGAAGTGGAAGAAGTTGACGAAGTGGACGAAGTGGACAAAGTTGACGAAGTGGAAGAAGTGGGAGAAGTGGACGATATGGACGAAGTGAACGAATTGAACGAAGTGGACGAAGTGGACGAAGAAGAAGAAGGAGAAGAAGTGGAAGAAGTGGATGAAGTGGACGAAGTGAAAGAAGTGGAAGAAGTTGAAGAAGTGGACGAAGTGGAAGAAGTGGACGAAGTGCACGAAGTTGTGGAACTCGAGGAAGTGGACCAAGTGGACGAATTGGACGAAGTGGACGAAGTGGTGGAAGTGCAGGAAGTGGAGGAAGTGGACGAAGTAGAGGAAGTAGACGAAGTGGACGATGTGCACAAAGTGGAAGAAGTGGAAGAAGTGGACGTAGTGGAAGAAGAGGACGAAGCGGGCCAAGTGGACGAAGTGGAAGAAGTGAACGAAGTGGAGGAAGTGGACGAAGTGGAAGAAGTGGGAGAAGTGGACGAAGTGGACGAACTGAACAAACTGAACGAAGTGGATGAAGTGGACGAACTCGGCGAAGTGGACGAAGAAGAAGAAGGAGAAGAAGTGGAAGAAGAAGAAGAAGTGAGTGGAAGAAGTGGAAGAAGTAGACGAAGTGGACGGAGTGGATGAAGTGGATGAAGTGGAAGAAGTGGAAGAAGTTGAAGAAGTGGACGAAGAGGACGTAGTGCATGAATTGGAGGAAGTGGACGAAGTGGAAGAAGTGGACGAAGTGGAAGAAGTGGACGAAGTGGACGAAGTTGTGGAAGTTGAGGAAGTGGACGAATTGGACGAAGCGGACGAATTGGTGGAATTGGACGAAGTGGTGGAAGTGGACGTAGTTGAGGAAGTGGACGAAATTGACGAAGTGGAAAAAGTGGACGAAGTGGAAGAAGAAGAAGTAGTGGAAGAAGTGGAAGAAGTTGAACATGTGGAAGAACTGGAAGAAGTGGACGAAGTGGACAAAGTGAACGCAGTCGACGAAGTGGATGACCTGGACGAACTGGACGAAGTGGATGAACTGGATGAAGAAGAAGAAGGAGAAGAAATGGTAGAAGTGAAAGAAGTGGAAGAAGTGGAAGAAGTGGACGAAGTGGACGAAGTGGTAGAAGATGACGAAGTGGACGAAGTTGACGAAGTGAACGAAGTTGTCGAAGTGGACGAAGTTGACGAAGTGGACAAAGAAGAAGAAGCAGAAGAACTGGACGAAGTGGACGAAGGGGACGAAGCGGACGAAGTTGACGAAGTGGAAGAAGTGGGAGAAGTGGACGAAGCGGACGAAATGAACGAACTGAACGAAGTGGACGAAGTGGACGAAGTGGACGAAGTGGACGAAGTGGACGAAGTAGAAGAAGGAGAAGAAGTGGAAAAAGAAGAAGAAGTGGTAGAAGTGGAAGAAGTGTAAGAAGTGGACGACGTGGACGAAGTGGACGAAGTGGAAGAAGTGGAAAAGTTGAAAAAGTGGACGAAGGGGACGAAGTGGACGAAGTGAAAGAAGTGGAAGAAGTCGACGAAGTGGACGAAGTTCTGGAAGTTGAGGAAGTGGATGAATTGCACGAATTGGACGAAGTGGACGAAGTGGTGGAAGTGGATGAAGTTGACGAAGTGGACGAAATTGACGAAATGGAAGAAGTGGACGAAATGGAAGAAGAAGAAGAAGTGGAAGAAGTGGAAGAAGTGGACGAAGTGGACGAAGTTGACGGAATTGACGAAGTTGTGGAAGTTGAGGAAGTGGACGAAGTGGACGAATTGGACGAATTGGACGAAGTGGAGGAAGTTCACGAAGTGGACGAACTGAAGGAAGTGGACGAAGGGGACGGAGCGGACGAAGCGGACGAGGTGCAGGAAGTGGACGAAGTGGAAGAAGTGGAGGAACAGGAAGAAGTAGAAGAACTGGAGGAAGTGGAAGAAGTGAAAGAAGTGGACGTAGTGGACAAAGTTGACGAAGTGGAAGAAGTGGGAGAAGTGGACGATGTGGACGAAGTGAACGAAGTGAACGAACTGAACGAAGTGGACGAAGTGGACGAAGAGGACGAAGACGAAGATGGAGAAGAAGTGCACGAAGTGGACGAAGTGAACGAAGTGGAAGAAGTTGAAGAAGTGGACAAAGAGGACGAAGTGGACGAAGTCGACGAAGTGGAAGAAGTGGATGAAGTGGACAAAGTTGTGGAACTTGAGGAAGTGGACGAAGTGGACGAATTAGACGAAGTGGAGGAAGTGGAGGAAGTGGAGGAAGTGGAGGAAGTGGAGGAAGTAGACGAAGTGGACGAAGTGGAAGAAGTGAAGAAGTGGAAGAAGTGGACGTAGTGGAAGAAGAGGACGAAGTGGAGGAAGTGGACGAAGTGGAGGAAGTGGACGAAGTAAACGAAGTGGACGACTGGTCAAAGTGGACGAAGTTGACGAAGTGGACGAAGTGGACGAAGGTGACGAACTGGACGAAGTTGACGAATTGGACGAAGTTGACGAACTGGACGAAGAAGAAGAATGGGAAGAAGTGGAAGAAGAAGAAGAAGTGGTACCAGTGGAAGAAGAAGAAGTGGTACTAGTGGAAGAAGAAGAAGAAGTGGATCAAGTGGAAGAAGTCGAAGAAGTCGAAGAAGTGGAAGAAGCGGAAGAAGTGGACGAACTGGACGAACTGGACGAAGTTGACGAGGTGGACGATGTGGACGAACTGGACGAAGTGCGCGAACTGCACGAAGTGGACGAAGTGGACGAAGTTCACGAAGGGGCCGAAGTGGACGAAGTGCACGAAGTGGAAGAAGTGGACGAAGTGGGTGAAGTGGGTGAAGTGGACGAAGTGGACGAAGTGGACGAAGTGGACCAAGTTGACGAGCTGGACGAAGTTGATGAACTGGACGAAGAAGAAGAAGGAGAAGAAGTGGAAGAAGAAGAAGCAGAAGAAGTGGAAAAAGAAGAAGAAGTGGTACAAGTGGAAGAAGAAGAAGAAGTTGATGAAGTGGAAGAAGTGGAAGAAGTGGAAGAAGTGGAAGAAGTATACTTGACGAAGTGGACGAAGTGGACGGAGGGGAAGAAGTGGACGAAGCGGACGAAGTGCACGAAGTGAACAAAGTGGACGAAGTTGACGAACTGGACGAAGAGGAAGAAGGAGAAGAAGTGGAAGAAGTGGAAGAAGAAAAAAAAGTGGAAGAAGTGTACGAAGTGTACAAAGTGAACGAAGAGGACGAAGTGGACGATGTGGACGAAGTTGACGAACTCGACGAAGTTGACGAACTGGGCGAGGAAGAAGAAGGCGAAGAAGTGGAAGAAGAAGAAGAAGTGGTACAAGTTGATGAAGAAGAAGATGTGGATGAAGTGGAAGAAGTGGAAAAAGTCGAAGAAGTCGAAGAAGCGAAAGAAGTGGACGAAGTTGACAAAGTGGACGAAGTGGACAAAGTGGACGAACTGCACGAGGTGGACGAAGTGGATGAAGTTCACGAAGTGGACGAAGGTGACGAAGTGGAAGAAGTGGACGGAGTGGAGGAAGTGGACGAAGTGGACGAAGTTGGCAAACTGGACGAAGAAGAAGAAGAAGAAGAAGAAGTGGAAGAAGAAGAAGAAGCGGTACAAGTGGAAGAAGAAGAAGAAGTGGATGAAGTGGACGAAGTGGACGAAGAAGAAGGAGGAGAAGAAGTGGAAGAAGTCAAAGAAGTGGACGAAGTTGACGAAGAAGAAGAGGGAGAAGAAGTGGAAGAAGAAGAAGAAGTGGTACAAGTGGAAGCAGAAGAAGAAGTGGAAGAATGGACAAAGTGGGGGAAGTGGACAAAGTGGGTGAAGTAGAGGAAGTGGACGAAGTGGAAGAAGTGAACGAAAAGGATGAAGTGAATGAAGTGAACGAAGTGGACAAAGTGGACAAAGTTGACGAACTGGACGAAGTTGACGAACTGGACGAAGTAGACGAAGTGGACGAAGTGGACGAAGTGGAAGAAGTGGACGAAGTACACGAAGTGAAAGAAGTGAACGAAGTGGACGAAGTGTACGAAGTGGACAAAGTGGACGAAGTTGAAAAACTGGACGAAGTTGACGAACTCGACGGAGAAGAAGAAGGAGAAGAAGTGGAAGAAGAAGAAGAAGTGGATGAAGTGGAAGAAGTGGATCAAGTGGATGAAGTGGAAAGAAGTACAAGAAGTGGAAGTAGTGTACGAAATGGACAAAGTTGACGAAGTGGACGAAGTGGACGAAGTGGACGAAGTTGACGAAGTGCACGAAGTGGACGAAGTGGACGAAGTTGATGAAGCGGAAGTGGACGAAGTGGTGGAAGTGGACGAAGTGCACAAAGTGCATGAAGTGGAGGAAGTGGAGGAACTAGACGAAGTTGACGAAGTGGACGAAGTGGACGAAGAAGAAGAAGGAGAAGAAGTGGAAGAAGTGGCAGAAGTGGACGAAGTGAAGGAAGTGAACGAAGTGGACGAAGTGGGCGAAGTGGACGAAGTGGGCGAAGTTGACGAACTGGACGAAGTTGACGAATTGGACGAAGAACAAGAAGGGGAAGAAGTGGAAAAAGAAGAAGAAGTGGTACAAGTGGAAGAAGAAGAAGAAGTTGATGAAGTGGAAGAAGTGGAAGAAGTGGAAGAAGCGGAAGAAGTGGACGAAGTTGACGAAGTTGACAAAGTGGACGAAGTGGACGAAGTGGACGAACTGCACGAGGTGGACGAAGTTCACGAAGTGGACGAACTGCACGAGGTGGACGAAGTGGATGAAGTTCACGAAGTGGACGAAGGTGACGAAGTGAAAGAAGTGGACGAAGTGGATGAAGTTCACGAAGTGGACGAAGTGGACGAAGGTGACGAAGTGGAAGAAGTAGACGAAGTGGACGGAGTGGAGGAAGTGGACGAAGTACACGAAGTGGAGGAAGTGGACGAAGTGCACGAAGTGGAGGAAGTGGACGAAGTACACGAAGTGGACGAAGTGGAGGAAGTAAACGAAGCTGACGAAGTGGACGAAGAAGAAGAAGTAGAAGAAGTGGAAGAAGTGGACGAAGTGGAAGAAGTGGACGAAGTGAATGAAGTAAGCGAAGTGGACGAAGTGGACGAAGGGGACAAAGTGGACGAAGGGGACGAAGTGGACGAAGCGGGCGAGGTGCAGGAAGTGGACGAAGTGGAAGAAGTGGAAGAAGAGGAAGAAGTAGAAGAACTGGAGGAAGTGGAAGAAGTGGACGTAGTGGACAAAGTTGACGAAGTGGAAGAAGTGGGAGAAGTGGACGAAGTGGAAGAAGTGGGAGAAGTGGACGAAGTGGACGAAAAGGATGAAGTGAACGAAGTTGAAGAAGTGGGTGAAGTGGACGAAGTGGACGAAGTTGACGAACTGGAAGAAGTTGACGAACTGGACGAAGAAGAAGAAGGGGAAGAAGTGGAAGAAGAAGAACAAGTGGTACAAGTGGAAGAAGAAGAAGTAGATGAGGTGGAAGAAGTGCAAGAAGTGGAAGAAGTATACGAAGTGGTCAAAGTTGACGAAGTGGAAGAAGTGGACGAAGTGAATGAAGTGAACGAAGTGGACGAAGTTGACGAACTGGACAAAGTTGACGAACTGGACGAAGAAGAAGAAGAAGAAGAAGTGGAAGAAGAAGAAGAAGAAGTGGAAGAAGAAGAAGTGGTACAAGTGGAAGAAGAAGAAAGTGTGGATGAAGTGGACGAAGTGGACGAAGAAGAAGGAGGAGAAGAAGTGGAAGAAGTCAAAGAAGTGCACGAAATGGACGAAGTGAATGAAGTAAACGAAGTGGACGAAGTTGACGAACTGGACGAAGAAGAAGAAGGGGAAGAAGTGGAAGAAGAAGAAGAAGTGGTACAAGTGGAAGAAGAAGAATAAGTGGATGAAGTCGAAGAAGTGGAAGAAGTGGAAGAAGTGGAAGAAGTGAAGAAGTGGACGAAGTGGACGAAGTTGACGAAGAAGAAGAGGGAGAAGAAGTGGAAGAAGAAGAAGAAGTGGTACAAGTGGAAGCAGAAGAAGAAGTGGAAGAAGTGGACAAAGTGGACGAAGTGGGGGAAATGGACAAAGTGGGTGAAGTGGAGGAAGTGGAGGAAGTGGAAGAAGTGAACGAAAAGGATGAAGTGAATGAAGTGAACGAAGTGGACAAAGTGGTCGAAGTTGACGAACTGGACGAAGTTGACGAATTGGACGAAGAACAAGAAGGGGAAGAAGTGGAAGAAGAAGAAGAAGTGGTACAAGTGGAAGAAGAAGAAGAAGTTGATGAAGTGGAAGAAGTGGAAGAAGTCGAAGAAGTCGAAGAAGCGGAAGAAGTGGACGAAGTGGACGAAGTTGACAAAGTGGACGAAGTGGACGAACTGCACGAGGTGGACGAAGTTCACGAAGTGGACGAACTGCACGAGGTGGATGAAGTGGATGAAGTTCACGAAGTGGACGAAGGTGACGAAGTGAAAGAAGTGGACGAAGTGGATGAAGTTCACGAAGTGGACGAAGTGGACGAAGGTGACGAAGTGGAAGAAGTAGACGAAGTGGACGGAGTGGAGGAAGTGGACGAAGTACACGAAGTGGAGGAAGTGGACGAAGTACACGAAGTGGACGAAGTGGACGAAGAAGAAGAAGTAGACGAAGTGGAGGAAGTAAACGAAGCTGACGAAGTGGACGAAGTGGACGTAGGGGACAAAGTGGACGAAGGGGACGAAGCGGGCGAGGTGCAGGAAGTGGACGAAGTGGAAGAAGTGGAAGAAGAGGAAGAAGTAGAAGAACTGGAGGAAGTGGAAGAAGTGGACGTAGTGGACAAAGTTGACGAAGTGGAAGAAGTGGGAGAAGTGGACGAAGTGGACGAAAAGGATGAAGTGGACGAAAAGGATGAAGTGAACGAAGTTGAAGAAGTGGGTGAAGTGGACGAAGTGGACGAAGTTGACGAACTGGAAGAAGTTGACGAACTGGACGAAGAAGAAGAAGGGGAAGAAGTGGAAGAAGAAGAAGAAGTGGTACAAGTGGAAGAAGAAGAAGTAGATGAGGTGGAAGAAGTGCAAGAAGTGGAAGAAGTATACGAAGTGGTCAAAGTTGACGAAGTGGAAGAAGTGGACGAAGTGAATGAAGTGAACGAAGTGGACGAAGTTGACGAACTGGACAAAGTTGACGAACTGGACGAAGAAGAAGAAGAAGAAGAAGTGGAAGAAGAACAAGAAGAAGTGGAAGAAGAAGAAGAAGAAGTGGAAGAAGAAGAAGTGGTACAAGTGGAAGAAGAAGAAAGTGTGGATGAAGTGGACGAAGTGGACGAAGAAGAAGGAGGAGAAGAAGTGGAAGAAGTCAAAGAAGTGGACGAAATGGATGAAGTGAATGAAGTAAACGAAGTGGACGAAGTTGACGAACTGGACGAAGAAGAAGAAGGGGAAGAAGTGGAAGAAGAAGAAGAAGTGGTACAAGTGGAAGAAGAAGAATAAGTGGATGAAGTCGAAGAAGTGGAAGAAGTGGAAGAAGTGGAAGAAGTGAAGAAGTGGACGAAGTGGACGAAGTTGACGAAGAAGAAGAGGGAGAAGAAGTGGAAGAAGAAGAAGAAGTGGTACAAGTGGAAGCAGAAGAAGAAGTGGAAGAAGTGGACAAAGTGGACGAAGTGGGGGAAATGGACAAAGTGGGTGAAGTGGAGGAAGTGGACGAAGTGGAAGAAGTGAACGAAAAGGATGAACTGAATGAAGTGAACGAAGTGGACAAAGTGGACGAAGTTGACGAACTGGACGAAGTTGACGAAATGGACGAACTGGACGAAGTGCAAGAAGTGGAAGAAGAAGAAGAAGTGGTACAAGTGGAAGAAGAAGAAGAAGTTGATGAAGTGGAAGAAGTGGAAGAAGTGGAAGAAGTCGAAGAAGTCGAAGAAGCGGAAGAAGTGGACGAAGTGGACGAAGTTGACAAAGTGGACGAAGTGGACGAACTGCACGAGGTGGACGATGTTCACGAAGTGGACGAACTGCACGAGGTGGACGAAGTGGATGAAGTTCACGAAGTGGACGAAGGTGACGAAGTGAAAGAAGTGGACGAAGTGGATGAAGTTCACGAAGTGGACGAAGTAGACGAAGGTGACGAAGTGGAAGAAGTAGACGAAGTGGACGGAGTGGAGGAAGTGGACGAAGTACACGAAGTGGAGGAAGTGGACGAAGTACACGAAGTGGACGAAGTGGACGAAGTGGAGGAAGTAAACGAAGCTGACGAAGTGGACGAAGAAGAAGAAGTGGAAGAAGTGGAAGAAGTGGACGAAGTGGAAGAAGTGGACGAAGTGAATGAAGTAAGCGAAGTGGACGAAGTGGACGTAGGGGACAAAGTGGACGAAGGGGACGAAGTGGACGAAGCGGGCGAGGTGCAGGAAGTGGACGAAGTGGAAGAAGTGGAAGAAGAGGAAGAAGTAGAAGAACTGGAGGAAGTGGAAGAAGTGGACGTAGTGGACAAAGTTGACGAAGTGGAAGAAGTGGGAGAAGTGGACGAAGTAGACGAAAAGGATGAAGTGAACGAAGTTGAAGAAGTGGGTGAAGTGGACGAAGTGGACGAAGTTGACGAACTGGAAGAAGTTGACGAACTGGACGAAGAAGAAGAAGGGGAAGAAGTGGAAGAAGAAGAAGAAGAAGAAGAAGTGGTACAAGTGGAAGAAGAAGAAGAAGTAGATGAGGTGGAAGAAGTGCAAGAAGTGGAAGAAGTATACGAAGTGGTCAAAGTTGACGAAGTGGAAGAAGTGGACGAAGTGAATGAAGTGAACGAAGTGGACGAAGTTGACGAACTGGACAAAGTTGACGAACTGGACGAAGAAGTGGAAGAAGAAGAAGAAGAAGTGGAAGAAGAAGAAGAAGAAGTGGAAGAAGAAGAAGTGGTACAACTGGAAGAAGAAGAAAGTGTGGATGAAGTGGACGAAGTGGACGAAGAAGAAGGAGGAGAAGAAGTGGAAGAAGTCAAAGAAGTGGACGAAATGGACGAAGTGAATGAAGTAAACGAAGTGGACGAAGTTGACGAACTGGACGAAGAAGAAGAAGGGGAAGAAGTGGAAGAAGAAGAAGAAGTGGTACAAGTGGAAGAAGAAGAATAAGTGGATGAAGTCGAAGAAGTGGAAGAAGTGGAAGAAGTGGAAGAAGTGAAGAAGTGGACGAAGTGGACGAAGTTGACGAAGAAGAAGAGGGAGAAGAAGTGGAAGAAGAAGAAGAAGTGGTACAAGTGGAAGCAGAAGAAGAAGTGGAAGAAGTGGACAAAGTGGACGAAGTGGGGGAAATGGACAAAGTGGGTGAAGTGGAGGAAGTGGACGAAGTGGAAGAAGTGAACGAAAAGGATGAACTGAATGAAGTGAACGAAGTGGACAAAGTGGACGAAGTTGACGAACTGGACGAAGTTGACGAAATGGACGAACTGGACGAAGTGCAAGAAGTGGAAGAAGAAGAAGAAGTGGTACAAGTGGAAGAAGAAGAAGAAGTTGATGAAGTGGAAGAAGTGGAAGAAGTGGAAGAAGTCGAAGAAGCGGAAGAAGTGGACGAAGTGGACGAAGTTGACAAAGTGGACGAAGTGGACGAACTGCACGAGGTGGACGATGTTCACGAAGTGGACGAACTGCACGAGGTGGACGAAGTGGATGAAGTTCACGAAGTGGACAAAGGTGACGAAGTGAAAGAAGTGGACGAAGTGGATGAAGTTCACGAAGTGGACGAAGTAGACGAAGGTGACGAAGTGGAAGAAGTAGACGAAGTGGACGGAGTGGAGGAAGTGGACGAAGTACACGAAGTGGAGGAAGTGGACGAAGTACACGAAGTGGACGAAGTGGACGAAGTGGAGGAAGTAAACGAAGCTGACGAAGTGGACGAAGAAGAAGAAGTGGAAGAAGTGGAAGAAGTGGACGAAGTGGAAGAAGTGGACGAAGTGAATGAAGTAAGCGAAGTGGACGAAGTGGACGTAGGGGACAAAGTGGACGAAGGGGACGAAGTGGACGAAGCGGGCGAGGTGCAGGAAGTGGACGAAGTGGAAGAAGTGGAAGAAGAGGAAGAAGTAGAAGAACTGGAGGAAGTGGAAGAAGTGGACGTAGTGGACAAAGTTGACGAAGTGGAAGAAGTGGGAGAAGTGGACGAAGTAGACGAAAAGGATGAAGTGAACGAAGTTGAAGAAGTGGGTGAAGTGGACGAAGTGGACGAAGTTGACGAACTGGAAGAAGTTGACGAACTGGACGAAGAAGAAGAAGGGGAAGAAGTGGAAGAAGAAGAAGAAGAAGAAGAAGTGGTACAAGTGGAAGAAGAAGAAGAAGTAGATGAGGTGGAAGAAGTGCAAGAAGTGGAAGAAGTATACGAAGTGGTCAAAGTTGACGAAGTGGAAGAAGTGGACGAAGTGAATGAAGTGAACGAAGTGGACGAAGTTGACGAACTGGACAAAGTTGACGATCTGGACGAAGAAGAAGAAGAAGAAGAAGTGGAAGAAGAAGAAGAAGAAGTGGAAGAAGAAGAAGAAGAAGTGGAAGAAGAAGAAGTGGTACAACTGGAAGAAGAAGAAAGTGTGGATGAAGTGGACGAAGTGGACGAAGAAGAAGGAGGAGAAGAAGTGGAAGAAGTCAAAGAAGTGGACGAAATGGACGAAGTGAATGAAGTAAACGAAGTGGACGAAGTTGACGAACTGGACGAAGAAGAAGAAGGGGAAGAAGTGGAAGAAGAAGAAGAAGTGGTACAAGTGGAAGAAGAAGAATAAGTGGATGAAGTCGAAGAAGTGGAAGAAGTCGAAGAAGTGGAAGAAGTGAAGAAGTGGACGAAGTGGACGAAGTTGACGAAGAAGAAGAGGGAGAAGAAGTGGAAGAAGAAGAAGAAGTGGTACAAGTGGAAGCAGAAGAAGAAGTGGAAGAAGTGGACAAAGTGGACGAAGTGGGGGAAATGGACAAAGTGGGTGAAGTGGAGGAAGTGGACGAAGTGGAAGAAGTGAACGAAAAGGATGAACTGAATGAAGTGAACGAAGTGGACAAAGTGGACGAAGTTGACGAACTGGACGAACTGGACGAAGTTGACGAACTGGACGAAGTGGAAGAAGTGGAAGAAGAAGAAGAAGTGGTACAAGTGGAAGAAGAAGAAGAAGTTGATGAAGTGGAAGAAGTGGAAGAAGTGGAAGAAGTCGAAGAAGTCGAAGAAGCGGAAGAAGTGGACGAAGTTGACAAAGTGGACGAAGTGGACGAACTGCACGAGGTGGACGAAGTTCACGAAGTGGACGAACTGCACGAGGTGGACGAAGTGGATGAAGTTCACGAAGTGGACGAAGGTGACGAAGTGAAAGAAGTGGACGAAGTGGATGAAGTTCACGAAGTGGACGAAGGTGACGAAGTGGAAGAAGTAGACGAAGTGGACGGAGTGGAGGAAGTGGACGAAGTACACGAAGTGGAGGAAGTGGACGAAGTACACGAAGTGGACGAAGTGGACGAAGTGGACGAAGTAAACGAAGCTGACGAAGTGGACGAAGAAGAAGAAGTAGAAGAAGTGGAAGAAGTGGACGAAGTGGAAGAAGTGGACGAAGTGAATGAAGTAAGCGAAGTGGACGAAGTGGTAGTAGGGGACAAAGTGGACGAAGGGGACGAAGTGGACGAAGCGGGCGAGGTGCAGGAAGTGGACGAAGTGGAAGAAGTGGAAGAAGAGGAAGAAGTAGAAGAACTGGAGGAAGTGGAAGAAGTGGACGTAGTGGACAAAGTTGACGAAGTGGAAGAAGTGGGAGAAGTGGACGAAGTGGACGAAAAGGATGAAGTGAACGAAGTTGAAGAAGTGGGTGAAGTGGACGAACTGGACGAAGTTGACGAACTGGAAGAAGTTGACGAACTGGACGAAGAAGAAGAAGGGGAAGAAGTGGAAGAAGAAGAAGAAGTGGTACAAGTGGAAGAAGAAGAATAAGTGGATGAAGTGGAAGAAGTGGAAGAATTGGAAGAAGTTGAAGAAGTGAAGAAGTGGACGAAGTGGACGAAGAAGAAGAGGGTGAGGAAGTGGAAGAAGAAGAAGAAGTGGTACAAGTGGAAGCAGAAGAAGAAGTGGAAGAAGTGGACAAATTGGGGGAAGTGGACAAAGTGGGTGAAGTGGAGGAAGTGGACGAAGTGGAAGAAGTGAACGAAAAGGATGAAGTGAATGAAGTGAACGACGTGGACAAAGTGGACGAAGTTGACGTACTGGACGAAGTTGACGAACTGGACGAAGTAGACGAAGTGGACGAAGTGGACGAAGTGGAAGAGGTGCACGAAGTGGACGAAGTGAAAGAAGTGGACGAAGTGGACGAAGTTGAAAAACTGGACGAAGTTGACGAACTCGACGGAGAAGAAGAAGGAGAAGAAGTGGAAGAAGAAGAAGAAGTGGATGAGGTGGAAGAAGTGGATCAAGTGGATGAAGTGGAAAGAAGTACAAGAAGTGGAAGTAGGGTACGAAACGGACAAAGTTCACGAAGTGGACGAAGTGGACGAAGTGGACGAAGTGGACGAAGTGGACGAAGTTGACGAAGTTGACGAAGTGGCCGAAGTGGACGAAGTGGACGAAGTGGACGAAGTGGACGAAGTGGACGAAGTTGACGAAGTGGACGAAGTGGACGAAGTGGACAAATTGGACGAAGAGGAAGAAGGAGAAGAAGTGGAAGAAGAAAAAGAAGTGGAAGAAGGGTACGAAGTGTACAAAGTGAACGAAGTGGACGAAGTGGACGATATAGATGAAGTGGACGAAGTGCACGAACTGCACGAAGTAGACGAACTGCATGAAGTGGACGAAGTGGACGGAGTCGAAGAAGAAGACGAAGTGGACGAAGTGCACGAAGTGGAAGAAGTACACGAAGTGGAAGAAATGGAAGAAGTTGATGAAGTGGAAGAAGTGGAAGAAGTGGAAGAAGTCGAAGAAGTCGAAGAAGCGGAAGAAGTGGACGAAGTTGACAAAGTGGACGAAGTGGACGAACTGCACGAGGTGGACGAAGTTCACGAAGTGGACGAACTGCACGAGGTGGACGAAGTGGATGAAGTTCACGAAGTGGACGAAGGTGACGAAGTGAAAGAAGTGGACGAAGTGGATGAAGTTCACGAAGTGGACGAAGGTGACGAAGTGGAAGAAGTAGACGAAGTGGACGGAGTGGAGGAAGTGGACGAAGTACACGAAGTGGAGGAAGTGGACGAAGTACACGAAGTGGACGAAGTGGACGAAGTGGACGAAGTAAACGAAGCTGACGAAGTGGACGAAGAAGAAGAAGTAGAAGAAGTGGAAGAAGTGGACGAAGTGGAAGAAGTGGACGAAGTGAATGAAGTAAGCGAAGTGGACGAAGTGGTAGTAGGGGACAAAGTGGACGAAGGGGACGAAGTGGACGAAGCGGGCGAGGTGCAGGAAGTGGACGAAGTGGAAGAAGTGGAAGAAGAGGAAGAAGTAGAAGAACTGGAGGAAGTGGAAGAAGTGGACGTAGTGGACAAAGTTGACGAAGTGGAAGAAGTGGGAGAAGTGGACGAAGTGGACGAAAAGGATGAAGTGAACGAAGTTGAAGAAGTGGGTGAAGTGGACGAACTGGACGAAGTTGACGAACTGGAAGAAGTTGACGAACTGGACGAAGAAGAAGAAGGGGAAGAAGTGGAAGAAGAAGAAGAAGTGGTACAAGTGGAAGAAGAAGAATAAGTGGATGAAGTGGAAGAAGTGGAAGAATTGGAAGAAGTTGAAGAAGTGAAGAAGTGGACGAAGTGGACGAAGAAGAAGAGGGTGAGGAAGTGGAAGAAGAAGAAGAAGTGGTACAAGTGGAAGCAGAAGAAGAAGTGGAAGAAGTGGACAAATTGGGGGAAGTGGACAAAGTGGGTGAAGTGGAGGAAGTGGACGAAGTGGAAGAAGTGAACGAAAAGGATGAAGTGAATGAAGTGAACGACGTGGACAAAGTGGACGAAGTTGACGTACTGGACGAAGTTGACGAACTGGACGAAGTAGACGAAGTGGACGAAGTGGACGAAGTGGAAGAGGTGCACGAAGTGGACGAAGTGAAAGAAGTGGACGAAGTGGACGAAGTTGAAAAACTGGACGAAGTTGACGAACTCGACGGAGAAGAAGAAGGAGAAGAAGTGGAAGAAGAAGAAGAAGTGGATGAGGTGGAAGAAGTGGATCAAGTGGATGAAGTGGAAAGAAGTACAAGAAGTGGAAGTAGGGTACGAAACGGACAAAGTTCACGAAGTGGACGAAGTGGACGAAGTGGACGAAGTGGACGAAGTGGACGAAGTGGACGAAGTTGACGAAGTTGACGAAGTGGCCGAAGTGGACGAAGTGGACGAAGTGGACGAAGTGGACGAAGTGGACGAAGTTGACGAAGTGGACGAAGTGGACGAAGTGGACAAATTGGACGAAGAGGAAGAAGGAGAAGAAGTGGAAGAAGAAAAAGAAGTGGAAGAAGGGTACGAAGTGTACAAAGTGAACGAAGTGGACGAAGTGGACGATATAGATGAAGTGGACGAAGTGCACGAACTGCACGAAGTAGACGAACTGCATGAAGTGGACGAAGTGGACGGAGTCGAAGAAGAAGACGAAGTGGACGAAGTGCACGAAGTGGAAGAAGTACACGAAGTGGAAGAAATGGACGAAGTAGAAGAAGTGGAAGAAGTGGACGAAGTGGACGAAGTACAAGAAGTGGAAGAAGAATAAGAAGTGGTAGAAGTGGAAGAAGTGGAAGAAATGGAAGAAGTGGAAGAAGTGGAAGAAGTGGACGAAGTGGACGAAGTGGACGAAGTGAACAAAGTGGACGAAGTTGACGAATTGGACGAAGAGGAAGAAGGAGAAGAAGTGGAAGAAGAGAAAGAAGTGGAAGAAGTGTACGAAGTGTACAAAGTGAACGAAGTGGACGAAGTGGACGATGTGGACGAAGTTGACGAACTGGACGAAGTTGAGGAACTGGATGGGGAAGAAGAAGGCGAAGAAGTGGTACAAGTGGAAGAAGAAGAAGAAATGGATGAAGTGGAAGAAGTGGAAGAAGTGGAAGAAGTGGACGAAGTTGACGAAGTTGACGAAGGAGAAGAAGGAGAAGAAGTGGAAGAAGAAGAAGAAGTGGAAGAAGTGCACGAAGTCGACAAAGTTGATGAAGTTGATGAAGTGGACGAAGTGGACGAAATGGAAGAAGTGGACGAAGTGGACGAAGATGACGAAGTGGAAGTGGATGAAGTGGAAGTGGAAGAAGTCGAATAAGTTGAAGAAGTGGAAGAAGTGGAAGCAGTGGACAAAGTTGACGAAGTGGACGAAGTGGAAGAAGTGGACGAAGTTGACGAATTGGACGAAGTTAACGAACTGGACGAAGAAGAAGAAGGACAAGAAGTGGTACAAGTGGAAGAAGAAGAAGAAGTAGATGAAGTTGAAGAAGTGGAAGAAGTCGAAGAAGTGGAAGAAATGGAAGAAGTGGAGGTAGTTGACGAAGTGGACGAACTGCACGAGGTTGACGAAGTGGACGAAGTGGACAAAGTTCACGAAGTAGACAAAGTTCACGAAGTGGACGAAGTGGAGGAAGTGGACGAAGTGGAAGAAGTTGACGAAGTTGACAAAGTAGAAGAAGTTGACGAAGTGGACGAAGTAGAAGAAGTGGAGGAAGAAGAAGAGGTGGTAGAAGTGGAAGAAGTGGAAGAAATGGAAGAAGTTGACGAAGTGGACGAAGTTGACGAAGTGGACGAAGTGGACGAAGTTGACGAAGTGGACGAAGTTGACGAAGTGGACGAACTGCACGAAGTGGAGGAACTGCACGAAGAGGACGAAGTGAACGAAGTGGACGAAGTCGAAGAAGTGGACGAAGTGGACGAAGTGCATGAAGTCGACGAAGTACACGAACTGTAAGAGGAAGACGAACTAGGTGAAGTGGACGAAGAGGAGGAAGTGGAAGAAGTGGAAGAAGTGGACGAAGTGCACGAAGTGGATGAAGTGAACGAAGTGGACGACGTGAACAAAGTGCACGAAGTGGACGAAGTTGACGATGTAGAAGAAGTGGAAGAAGAAGAAGAAGAAGTGGTAGAACTGGAAGAAGTGGAAGAAATGGAAGAAGTGTAAGAAGTGGAAGAAGTGGAAGAAGTGGAGGAAGTGGACGAAGTGGACGAAGTGGATGAAGAGGACGAAGCGAACGAAGCGGACGAGGTGGACCAAGTTGACGAAGCGGATGAAGTGGACGCAGTGGACGAAGTGGAAGAAGTTGACGAAGTGCACGAAGAGGAGGAAATGGAGGAAGTAGACGAAGTTGACGAAGTGGACGAAGAAGAAGATGGAGAAGAAGTGGAAGAAGTGGACGAAGTGAATGAAGTGGACGAAGTGGACAAAGTTGACGAACTGGACGAAGTTGACGAACTGGACGAAGTTGACGAACTGGACGAAGAAGAAGAAGGGGAAGAAGTGGAAGAAGAAGAAGAAGAGGTACAAGTGGAAGAAGAAGAAGAAGTGGATGAAGTGGAAGAAGTCGAAGAAGTGCAAGAAGTGGACCAAGTGGACGAAGTGGACGAAATGGACGAAGTGGACGAAGCGGACGAAGCGGACGAACTGGACGAAGTGGACGATCCCGACGAACTGCATGAAGTAGACGAACTGCACGAAGTGGACGAAGTCGAAGAAGACGACGAAGTGCACGAAGTGGACGAAGTTGACGAAGTGGACGAAGAAGAAGATGGAGAAGAAGTGGACGAAGTGGACGAAGTGAATGAAGTGGACGAAGTGGACAAAGTTGACGAACTGGACGAAGTTGACGAACTGGACGAAGAAGAAGAAGGGGAAGAAGTGGATGAAGAAGAAGAAGAGGTACAAGTGGAAGAAGAAGAAGAAGTCGATGAAGTGGAAGAAGTCGAAGAAGTGCAAGAAGTGGACCAAGTGGACCAAGTGGACGAAATGGACGAAGTAGACGAAGCGGACGAACTGGACGAAGTGGACGAACTGCATGAAGTGGACGAAGTGGACGGTGTCGAAGAAGAAGACGAAGTGGACGAAGTGCACGAAGTGGAAGCAGTACACGAAGTGGAAGAAATGGACGAAGTAGAAGAAGTGGAAGAAGTGGACGAAGTGGACGAAGTACAAGAAGTGGAAGAAGAAGAAGACGTGGTAGAAGTGGAAGAAGTGGAAGAAATGGAAGAAGTGGAAGAAGTGGAAGAAGTGGACGAAGTGAACAAAGTGGACGAAGTTGACGAATTGGACGAAGAGGAAGAAGGAGAAGAAGTGGAAGAAGAAAAAGAAGTGGAAGAAGTGTACGAAGTGTACAAAGTGAACGAAGTGGACGAAGTGGACGATGTGGACGAAGTTGACGAACTGGACGAAGTTGAGGAACTGGATGGGGAAGAAGAAGGCGAAGAAGTGGTACAAGTGGAAGAAGAAGAAGAAATGGATGAAGTGGAAGAAGTGGAAGAAGTGGACGAAGTTGACGAAGTTGACGAAGAAGAAGAAGGAGAAGAAGTGGAAGAAGAAGAAGAAGTGGAAGAAGTGCACGAAGTCGACAAAGTTGATGAAGTTGATGAAGTGGACGAAGTGGACGAAGTGGACGAAATGGAAGAAGTGGACGAAGTGGACGAAGATGACGAAGTGGAAGTGGATGAAGTGGAAGTGGAAGAAGTCGAATAAGTCGAATAAGTTGAAGAAGTGGAAGAAGTGGAAGAAGTGGAAGCAGTGGACAAAGTTGACGAAGTGGAAGAAGTGGAAGCAGTGGACAAAGTTGACGAAGTGGACGAAGTGGAAGAAGTGGACGAAGTTGACGAACTGAACGAAGTTAACGAACTGAACGAAGAAGAAGAAGGAGAAGAAGTGGTACAAGTGGAAGAAGAAGAAGAAGTAGATGAAGTTGAAGAAGTGGAAGAAGTCGAAGAAGTGGAAGAAATGGAAGAAGTGGAGGTAGTTGACGAAGTGGACGAACTGCACGAGGTTGACGAAGTGGACGAAGTGGACAAAGTTCACGAAGTAGACAAAGTTCACGAAGTGGACGAAGTGGAGGAAGTGGACGAAGTGGAAGAAGTTGACGAAGTTGACGAAGTAGACGAAGTAAAAGAAGTTGACGAAGTGGACGAAGTAGAAGAAGTGGAGGAAGAAGAAGAGGTGGTAGAAGTGGAAGAAGTGGAAGAAATGGAAGAAGTGGAAGAAATGGAAGAAGTTGACGAAGTGGACGAAGCTGACGAAGTGGACGAAGTGGACGAAGTTGACGAAGTGGACAAAGTGGACGAACTGCACGAAGTGGACGAACCGCACGAAGAGGACGAAGTGAACGAAGTGGACGAAGTCGAAGAAGTGGACGAAGTGGACGAAGTGGACGAAGTGCATGAAGTTGACGAAGTACACGAAGTGTAAGAGGAAGACGAACTAGGTGAAGTGGACGAAGAGGAGGAAGTGGAAGAAGTGGAAGAAGTGGACGAAGTGCACGAAGTGGATGAAGTGAACGAAGTGGACGACGTGAACGAAGTGCACGAAGTGGACGAAGTTGACGATGTAGAAGAAGTGGAAGAAGAAGAAGAAGAAGTGGTAGAAGTGGAAGAAGTGGAAGAAATGGAAGAAGTGTAAGAAGTGGAAGAAGTGGAAGAAGTGGACGAAGTGGAGGAAGTGGACGAAGTGGACGAAGTGGATGAAGCGGACGAAGCGAACAAAGCGGACGAGGTGGACCAAGTTGACGAAGTTGACGAAGCGGATGAAGTGGACGCAGTGGACCAAGTGGAAGAAGTTGACGAAGTGCACGAAGAGGAGGAAATGGAGGAAGTAGACGAAGTTGACGAAGTGGACGAAGAAGAAGATGGAGAAGAAGTGGAAGAAGTGGACGAAGTGGACGAAGTGAATGAAGTGGACGAAGTGGACAAAGTTGACGAACTGGACGAAGTTGACGAACTGGACGAAGTTGACGAACTGGACGAAGAAGAAGAAGGGGAAGAAGTGGAAGAAGAAGAAGAAGAGGTACAAGTGGAAGAAGAAGAAGAAGTGGATGAAGTGGAAGAAGTCGAAGAAGTGCAAGAAGTGGACGAAGTGGACGAAGTGGACGAAATGGACGAAGTTGACGAAGCGGACGAAGCGGACGAACTGGACGAAGTGGACGATCCGGACGAACTGCATGAAGTAGACGAACTGCACGAAGTGGACGAAGTCGAAGAAGACGACGAAGTGCACGAAGTGGACGAAGTTGTCGAAGTGGACGAAGAAGAAGATGGAGAAGAAGTGGACGAAGTGGACGAAGTGAATGAAGTGGACGAAGTGGACAAAGTTGACGAACTGGACGAAGAAGAAGAAGGGGAAGAAGTGGATGAAGAAGAAGAAGAGGTACAAGTGGAAGAAGAAGAAGAAGTGGATGAAGTGGAAGAAGTCGAAGAAGTGCAAGAAGTGGACCAAGTGGACCAAGTGGACGAAATGGACGAAGTAGACGAAGCGGACGAACTGGACGAAGTGGACGAACTGCACGAAGTAGACGAACTGCATGAAGTGGCCGAAGTGGACGGAGTCGAAGAAGAAGACGAAGTGGACGAAGTGCACGAAGTGGAAGAAGTACACGAAGTGGAAGAAATGGACGAACTAGAAGAAGTGGAAGAAGTGGACGAAGTGGACGAAATACAAGAAGTGGAAGAAGAAGAAGAAGTGGTAGAAGTGGAAGAAGTGGAAGAAATGGAAGAAGTGGAAGAAGTGGAAGAAGTGGACGAAGTGAACAAAGTGGACGAAGTTGACGAATTGGACGAAGGGGACGAAGGGGACGAAGTGGACGAAGTGAACAAAGTGGACGAAGTTGACGAACTGGACGAAGAGGAAGAAGGAGAAGAAGTGGAAGAAGTGGAAGAAGAAAAAGAAGTGGAAGAAGTGTACAAAGTGTACAAAGTGAACGAAGTGGACGAAGTGGACGATGTGGACGAAGTGGACGATGTGGACGAAGTTGACGAACTGGACGAAGTTGAGGAACTGGATGAGGAAGATGAAGGCGAAGAAGTTGAAGAAGAAGAGGAAGTGGTACAAGTGGAAGAAGAAGAAGAAGTGGATGAAGTGGAAGAAGTGGAAGAAGTGGACGAAGTTGACGAAGTTGACGAAGAAGAAGAAGAAGGTGAAGAAGTGGAAGAAGAAGAAGAAGTGGTACAAGTGGAAGAAGAAGAAGAAGTGGAAGAAGTGCACGAAGTCGACAAAGTGGACGAAGTTGATGAAGTGGACGAAGTGGACGAAGCGGACGAACTGGACGAACTAGACGAACTGCACGAAGTAGACAAACTGCATGAAGTGGACGAAGTGGACGGAGTTGAAGAAGAAGACGAAGTGGACGAAGTGCACGAAGTGGAAGAAGTACACGAAGTGGAAGAAATGGACGAAGTTGAAGAAGTGGAAGAAGTGGACGAAGTGCACGAAGTGGACGAAGTTGACAATGTGGACGAAGTAGAAGAGGCGGAAGAAGAAGAAGAAGAAGTGGTAGAAGTGGAAGAAGTGGAAGAAATGGAAGAAGTGGAAGAAGTGGAAGAAGTGGAAGAAGTTGACGAAGTGGACGAAGTTAACGAAGTGGACGAAGTGGACGAAGTGGACGAAGTGGGTGAAGTTGACGAAGTGGGTGAAGTGGGTGAAGTGGAAGAAGTGGACGAAGTGGAAGCAGTGGACGAAGTGGACGAAGTGAATGAGGTGAACGAAGTGGACAAAATGGAGGGAGTTGACGAACTGGACGAAGTTGACGAACTGGACGAAGAAGAAGAAGGAGAAGAGGTGGAAGAAGAAGAAAAAGTGGATGAAAGAGAAGTGGAAGTAGTCGAATAAGTGAAGAAGTGGAAAAAGTGGAAGAAGTTGAAGAAGTGGAAGAAGTGGACGAAGTGGACGAAGTGGACGAAGTGGTCGAACTTGACGAAGTGGATGAAGTGGACGCAGTGGACGAAGTGGACGCAGTGGACGAAGTTGACGAAGTTGACATAGTTGACGCAATGGACGAAGTCGACGAAGTGCACGAAGTGGAGGAAATGGAGGAAGTGACGAAGTTGACGAAGTGGACGAAGAAGAAGAAGGAGAAGAAGTGGAAGAAGTGGAAGAAGTGGACGAAATGGAAGAAGTGGAAGAAGTGGACGAAGTGGACAAAGTGGACGAAGTTGACGAACTGGACGAAGTTGACGAACTGGACGAAGAAGAAGAAGGGGAAGAAATGGAAGAAGAAGAAGAACTGGTACAAGTGGAAGAAGAAGAAGAAGTGGATGAATTGGAAGAAGTGGATGAATTGGAAGAAGTGGAAGAAGTCGAAGAAGTGCAAGAAGTGGAGGAAGTGGACGAAGTGGAAGAAGTGGACAAAGTGGACGAAATGCATGAAGTGGTCGAAGTGGTTGAAGTGGACGAAGTGGGTGAAGTGGACGAAGTGGGCGAAGTGGAAGAAGTGCAAGAAGTGTACGAAGTGGACGAAGTTGACGAAGTGAACGAAGTGGACGAAGCTAACGAAATGGACGAAGTGGACGAAGTGGAAGAAGTGGACGACCTAGACGAAGTGGACGAACTGCACGAAGTGGACGAAGTTGACGAAGTTGTCGAAGTGGATGAAGTGGACGCAGTGGACGTAGTGCACGAAATGCACGAAGTGGACAAAGTGCACGAAATGGACGAAGTGGAGGAAGTTGACGAAGTGGACGAAGAAGAAGATGGAGAAGAAGGGGAAGAAGTGGACGAAGTGGAAGAAGTGGACGAAGTGAATGAAGTGGACGAAGTGGACGAAGTTGACGAACTGGACGAAGTTGACGAACTAGACGAAGAAGAAGAAGGGGAAGAAGTGGAAGAAGAAGAAGACGAGGTACCAGTGGAAGAAGAAGAAGTGGGTGAAGTGGAAGAAGTCGAAGAAGTGCAAGAAGTGGAAGAAGTGGACGACTGGACCAAGTGGAGCAAATGGGCGAAGTGGACGAAGTGGACGAAGTTGACGAAGAAGAAGAAGGACACGAAGTGGAAGAAGGAGAAGAAGTAGTACAAGTGGAAGACGATGAAAAAGTGGAAGAAGTGGAAGAAGTGGAAGAAGTGGACGAAGTGGAAGACGTGGACGAAGTGGACGAAGTGAATGAAGTCAACGAGGTGGACGAAGTTGACGAACTGGACGAAGAAGAAGAAGGAGAAGAAGTGGAAGAAGAAGAAGAAATGGTACAAGTGGAAGAAGAAGAAGCAGTGGATGAAGTGGAAGAAGCGAAAGAAATGTACGAAGTGGACGAAGTTGACGAAGTGGACAAAGTGGAAGAACTGGAAGAAGTGGACGAAGTGGATGAGGTGGGCGAAGTGGACGAAGGGGACTAAGTGGAAGAAGTGGACGAAGTGGGCGAAGTGGAGGAAGTAGACGAAGTTGACGAAGTGGACGAAGAAGAAGAAGGAGAAGAAGTTGAAGAAGTGGAAGAAGTGGACGAAATGGACAAGGTGGACGAAATAGAAGAAGTGAACGAAGTGGACGAAGTGAATGAAGTGAACAAAGTGGACGAAGTGGACTAAGTTGACGAAGTGGACGAAGTTGAAGAACTGGACGAAGAAGAAGAAGGCGAAGAAATGGAAGAAGAAGAAGAAGTGGTACAAGTGGAAGAAGAAGAAGTGGATGAATTGGAAGAAGTGGATCAATTGGAAGAAGTGGAAGAAGTCAAAGAAGTGCAAGAAGGGGAGGAAGTGGACGAAGTGGACGAAATGCATGAAGTGGAAGAAGTGGAAGAAGTGGACGAAGTGGTCGAAGTGGTTGAAGTGGACGAAGTGGGTGAAGTGGGCGAAGCGGAAGAAGTGCAAGAAGTGCAAGAAGTGTACGAAGTGGACGAAGTTGACGAAGTGAACAAAGGGGACGAAGCTAACGAAGTGGACGAAGTGGAAGAAGTGGACGAAGAGGACGAAGTGGACGAAGTGGACGAAGTGGACGAAGTGCACGAACTAGACGAAGTGGGCGAACTGCACGAAGTGGACGAAGTTGACGAAGTTTACGAAGTTGACGAAGTTTACGAAGTTGTCGAAGTGGATGAAGTGGACGCAGTGCACGAAATGCACGAAGTGGACGAAGTGCACGAAATGGACGAAGTGCACGAAGTGGAGGAAATGGAGGAAGTTGACGAAGTGGACGAAGAAGGAGATGGAGAAGAAGTGGAAGAAGTGGATGAAGTGGAAGAAGTAGACGAAGTGAATGAAGTGGACGAAGTTGACGAAGTGAATGAAGTGGACGAAGTTGACGAACTGGACGAAGTTGACGAATTGGACGAAAAAGAAGAAAAAGGGGAAGAAGTGGAAGAAGAAGAAGAAGAGGTACCAGTGGAAGAAGAAGAAGTGGATGAAGTGGAAGAAGTGCAAGAAGTGCAAGAAGTTGAAGAAGTGGATGACTGGACCAAGTGGACCAAATTGGCGAAGTGGACATAGTGGACGAAGTTGACCAAGAAGAAGAAGGAGAAGAAGTGGAAGAAGGAGAAGAAGTAGTACAAGTGGAAGAAGAAGAAAAAGTGGAAGAAGTGGAAGAAGTGGACGAAGTGGAAGACATGCACGAAGTGGAAGAAGTGGACGAAGTTGACGAACTGAACGAAGAAGAAGAAGGAGAAGAAGTGGAAGAAGAAGAAGAAATGGTACAAGTGGAAGAAGAAGAAGCAGTGGATGAAGTGGAAGAAGTGAAAGAAGTGTACGAAGTGGAAGAAGTTGACGAAGTGGACAAAGTGGAAGAACTGGAAGAAGTGGATGAAGTGGACGAAGGGGACGAAGGGGAATAAGTGGAAGAAGTGGGCAAAGTGCAGGAAGTGGAGGAAGTGGAGGAAGTAAACGAAGTTGACGAAGTGGACGAAGAAGAAGAAGTTGAAAAGTGGAAGAAGTGGACGAAATGGACAAGGTGGACGAAGTGGACGAAGTGAATGAAGTGAACAAAGTGGACGAAGTGGACGAAGTTGACGAACTGGACGAAGTTAACGAACTGGACGAAGAAGAAGAAGGGGAAGAAGTGGAAGAATAAGAAGAAGTGGTACAAGTGGAAGAAGAAGAAGAAATGGATGAAGTGGAAGAAGCGGAAGAAGTCGAAGAAGTGCAAGAAGTGGAAGAAGTGGACGAAGTTCACGAAGTGGACGACGTGGACGAAGTGGAAGAAGTTGACGAAGTGGACGAAGGGGACGAAGTGCACGAAGTGCACAAAGTGGAGGAAGTGAAGGAAATGGAGGAAGTAGACGAAGTTGACGAAGGGGACGAAGAAGAAGAAGGAGAAGAAGTGGAAGAAGTGGAATTAGTGGACGAACTGGACCAAGTGAATGAAGTGGACGAAGTTGACGACATGGACGAAGAAGAAGAAGGGGGAAAAGTGGAAGAAGAAGAAGAAGTGGATGAAGTGGAAGAAGTGAAAGAAATCGAAGAAGTGGAAGAAGCGGATGAAGTGGAGGAAGTGGACGAAATAGACGAAGTGGACGAAGTGGACAAAGTGGACGAAGTGGACGAAGAATAAGAAGGAGAAGAAGTGGAAGAAGAAGAAGTGGTGTAAGTGGAAGAAGAAGAAGAAGTGGAACAAGTGGAAGAAGTGCAAGAAGTGGAAGAAGTGGACGAAGTTCACGAACTGGATGAAGTGGACGACGTGGACGAAGTGGAAGAAGTTGACGAAGTGCACGAAGTGCACAATGTGGAGGAAGTGAAGGAAGTGAAGGAACTAGACGAAGTTGACGAAGGGGACGAAGAAGAAAAAAGGAGAAGAAGTGGAAGAAATGGAAGAAGTAGACGAACTGGACGAACTGGACGAAGTGAATGAAGTGGACGAAGTTGACGAACTACACGAAGTTGACGACATGGATGAAGAAGAAGAAGGAGGAAAAGTGGAAGAAGAAGAAGAAGTGGTACAAATGGAAGAAGAAGAAGAAGCGGATGAAGTGGAAGAAGTGATTGAAGTCGAAGAAGTGGAAGAAGTGGAAGAAGTGGAAGAAGCGGACGAAGTGGAGGGAGTGGACGAAATAGACGAAGTGGACGAAGTGGACAAAGTGGACGAAGTTGACGAAGAATAAGAAGGAGAAGAAGTGGAAGAAGAAGAAGTGGTACAAGTGGAAGAAGAAGAAGAAGTGGAAGAAGTCGAAGAAGTGGAAGAAGTGGAAAAAGTGTACGAAGTGGACAAAGTGGACGAAGTGGACGAAGTGGAAGAAGTGGACGAAGTGAATGAAGTGGACGAAGTGCATGAAGTGTAAGAAGTGGAAGAAGTGGATGAAGTGGACGAAGTGGACGAAGTGGGTGAAGTGGACGAAATGGACGAGGTGGACGAAGTGGAAGAAGTGGAAGAAGTGGACGAAGTGGACGAAGTTCACGAAGTGGACGAAGTGGAAGAAGTGGACGAAATCGACGAACTGGAAAGAAGTGGACGAAGTGGAAGAAGTGCACGAAGTGGACGAAGTGGACGAAGTGGAAGAATTGGACGAAGTGGAAGAAGTGGACGAAGTGGAAGAAGTGGCCGAAGTGAATGAGGTGGACGAAGTTGACGAAGAAGAAGGAGAAGAAGTGGAAGAAGTGGAAGAAGTGGACGAAGAGGAAGAAGTGGACGAAGTGAACGAGGTGGACGAAGTTAACGAAGTGGACGAAAAAGATGAAGGAGAAGAAGTGGAAGAAGTGGAAGAACTGGAAGAAGTGGACGAAGTTGAAGAAGTGGACGAAGTGAACGAGGCGGACGAAGTGAACGAGGCGGACGAAGTTGACGGAGTGGACGAAGACGAAGAAGGAGAAGAAGTGGAAGAAGTGGAAGAAGTGGAAGAAGTGGAAGAAGTGGACGAAGTGGAAGAAGTGGACGAAGTGGACGAAATGGATGGAGTGGACCAAGTGGAGGAAGTGGACGAAGTGGACGAACCGGAAGAAGTGAACGAAGTGGACGAAGTGGAGGAAGTGGACGAAGTGGAGGAAGTGGACGAAGTGGACGAAGTGGACGAAGTGGACGAAGTGGCCGAAGTGGACAATGTAGAGGAAGTGGAGGAAGTTGAGGAAGTGGAAGAAGTTGAAAAAGTGGACGAAGAAGAAGAAGGAGAAGAAGTGGACGAAGTGGAAGAAGTGGACGAAGTGGACAAAGTGGACGAAGTGGACGAAGTTGACGAAGTGGAAGAAGTGAACGAAGTGGAGGAAGTGGAGGAAGTGGAGGAAGTGGAGGATGTGTAGGAAGTGTAGGAAGTGGAGGAAGTGGAGGAAGTGGAGGAAGTGGCTGAAGTGGCCGAAGTGCATGAAATGGAAGAAGTGGACGAAGTGCAAGAAGTGGACAAAGTGGACGAAGTGAATGAAGTGAACCAAGTGGACGAAGTGCACGAAGTGGACGAAGTTGACGAAGTGGAGGAAGTGGACGAAGTGGATGAAGTGGACAAAGTGGACGAAGAAGAAGAAGGAGAAGTGGAAGAAGTGGAAGAAGTGGAAGAAGTGGACGAAGTGGAAGAAGTGGACGAAATGGAAGAAGTGGACGAAGTGGACGAGGTGGATGAAGCGAAAGAAGTGGACGAATTGAACGAGGTGAACCAAGTGGACGAAGTTGACGAACTGGACGAAGAAGAAGAAGTGGAAGAAGTGGAAGATGTGGAAGGAGTGGAAGAAGTGGAAGATGTGGAAGAAGTGGAAGAAGTGGAAGAAGTGGACGACGTGCACGAAGTGGAAGAAATGGACGAAGTGGACGTACTGGACGAAGTGGACGAAGTTGAATAAGTTGACGAAGTGGACGAAGTGGACGAAGTACACGAAGTCGACGAAGTGGACGACGTTGACGAAGTGGACGACGTAGACGAAGTGGAGGATGTGGAGGAAGTGGATGAAGTGGAGGAAGTGGAGGAAGTGGAGGAAGTGGAGGAAGTGGAGGAAGTAGACGAATTTGACGAAGTGGACGAAGTGAATGAAGTGAACCAAGTGGAAGAAGTGGGCGAAGTTGACGAACTAGACGAAGTTGACGAACTGGACGAAGAAGAAGAAGTGGAAGAAGTGGAAGAAGAAGTGGAAGAAGTGGAAGATGTGGAAGAAGTGGAAGAAGTGGAAGATGTGGAAGAAGTGGAAGAACAGGAAGAAGTGGACAACGTGGAAGAAGTGGACAAGGTGGAAGAAGTGGACGAAGTGGACAAACTTGACGAAGTGGACGAAGTTGGATAAGTTGACAAAGTTTGGACGAAGTGGAAGAAGTGGAAGAAGTGGACGACGTGGAAGAAGTGGACGACGTGGAAGAAATGGACGAACTGGACGAAGTGGACGAAGTTGAATAAGTTGACGAAGTGGAAGAAGTGGACGAAGTGAATGAAGTGAACCAAGTGGAAGAAATGGGCGAAGTTGACGAACTGGACGAAGAAGAAGAAATGGAAGAAGTGGAACAAGTGGAAGATGTGGAAGTAGTGGATGTGGAAGATGTGGAAGAAGTGGAAGAAGTGGACAACGTGGAAGAAGTGCACGAAGTGGAAGAAATGGACTAAGTGGACAAACTGGACGAAGTGGACGAAGTTGGATAAGTTGATGAAGTTTGGACGAAGTGGACGAAGTTGGATAGGTTGACGAAGTTTGGACGAAGTGGAAGAAGTGGAAGAAGTGGACGCCGTGGAAGAAGTGGACGACGTGGAAGAAATGGACGAAGTGGACGAACTGGACGAACTGGACGAAGTTGAATAAGTTGATGAAGAGGACGAAGTACACGAAATGGACGAAGTGGACGGAGTGGAGGAAGTGGAGGAAGTGGACGAAGTGGTCGAAATGGACGAAGTGGACGAAGAAGAAGAAGATGAAGAAGTGGACAAAGTGAACAAAGTGAAAGAAGTGGACGAAGTGCACGAAGTGGACGAAGTTGACAAACTGGACGAAGAAGAAGAAGGAGAAGAGGTGGAAAAAGAAGAAGAAGTGGTACAAGTTGAAGAAGAAAAAAAACTGGAAGAAGTGGAAGAAGTCGAAGAAGTGTAAGAACTGGAAGAAGTGGATGAAGTTGACGAAGTGGACGAAGTGGACGAAATGGACTTAGTTGGGGATGTTGACAAAGTGGACGAAGTTCACGAAGTAGAAGAAGTGGACGAAGTTGACCAAGTTGAGGAAGTGGACGAAGTGGATGAAGTGCACGAGGTGGAAGAAGTGGATGAGGTTGATGAACTGGACGAAGTTGACGAATTGGACGAAGAAGAAGAAGGAGAAGAAGTCGAAGAAGAAGAAGAAGTGGTAGAAGTAGAAGAAGTCGAAGAATTGGAAGAAGTGCACGAAATTGAAGAAGTGGACGAAGTTGACGAAGTGGACGAAGTAGACAAAGTTGGGGAAGTTGATGAAGTGGACGAAGTTGCCGAATTGGAAGAAGTGGACGAAGTTGACCAAGTTGACGTAGTGCAGGAAGTGCAGGAAGTGGACGAAGTGGATGAAGTGGAGGAGGTGGAGGAAGTGGACGAAATGGACGAAGCTGACCAAGTTGACCAAATTGACGAAGTGGACGAAGTGCAGGAAGTGGAGAAAGTGGACGAAGTTGACAAAGTTGACAAAGTGGACGAAGTGGACGAAGTGGACGAAGTGGACGAAATGGAGGAAGTGGAGGAAGTTGAGGAAGAGGAGGAAGTAGACAAAGTTGACGAAGTGGACGAAGTTGACGAAGTGGACGAAGTGGAGAAGTGGACGTAGTGGACGAAGTCAACGAAGTTGACGAACTGGACAAAGACGAAGAAGGAGAAGAAGTGGAAGAAGAAGAAGACGTGGTAGAAGTGGAAGAAGTGGAGGAAGTGGACGAAGTGGACAAAGTTCACGAAGAGGACGAAATTGACGAAGTGGACGAAGTGGACGAACTGCATGAAGTGGACGAAGTGGACGAAGTTGAGAAGTGGACGGAGTGGACAGACTGGAAGGAGTGGATGAAGCGGACGAAGTGGACGAATTGGACGAAGTGGACAAAGTGGAGGAAGTGGAGGAAGTTGAGGAAGTCGAGGAAGTAGACGAAGTGGACGAAGTGGACGAAGTCGACGGAGTGGACGAAGTGGACGAAGTAGACGAATTGGATGAACTGGAGGAAGTGGACGAAGTGGACGATGTGGAGGAAGTGGAGGAAGTAGACAAAGTGGACGAAGAAGAAGAAGGAGAACAAGTCGAAGAAATGGAAGACGTGGACGAAGTGGATGAAGTGGAGGAAGTGGACGAACTTGACCAAGTTGTCCAAGTTGACGAAGTGGATGAAGTGGAGGAAGTGTAGGAAGTGGACGAAGTTGACAAAGTTGACGAAGTGGACGAAGTGGAGAAGTGGACGAAGTTGACGAAGTGGACGAAGTAGACGAAGTGGACGATTTGGACGAAGTTGACGAACTGGACGAAGACGAAGAAGGAGAAGAAGTTGAAGAAGAAGAAGACGTGGTTGAAGTGGAAGAAGTGGAAGAAGTGGAGGAAGTGGACGAAGTGGACAAAGTGCAGGAAGAGGACAAAGTGGACGAAATTGTCGAAGTGGACGAAGTGGACGAAGTGGACGAAGTGGAGAAGTGGAGAAGTGGAAGGAGTGGACGGAGTGGACGAACTGGACGAACTGGACGAAGTGGATGAAGTGGACGAAGTGGAGGAAGTTGAGAAGTTGACGATGTCGACGAAGTGGACGAAATGCACGAAGTGGACGAAGTGGAGGAAGTGGAGGAAGTGGACGATGTGGTGGAAGTGGAGGAAGAAGATGAAGGAGAAGATGTGGTAGAAGTGGAACAAGTGGAAGAAGTGGAAGAAGTGGAAAAAGTGGAGGAAGTGGACGAAGTTGACGAAGTGGACGAAGCGGACGAAGTTGATGAAGTGGACGAAGTGGACGAAGTTGACGAAGTGGACAAAGTGGACGAAGTGGACGAAGTGCACGAAGTGGACGAAGTGGACGAAGTGGACGAAGTGGACGAAGTGGACGAAGTGGACGAAGTGGACGAAGTGGATGAAGTGGACGAAGTGGACGAAGTGGACGAAGTGGAGAAGCGGACGAAGTTGACGAACTGGACGAAGAACAAGAAGGAGAAGAAGTGGAAGAAGAAGAAGTGCACGAAGTGGAAGAAGTGGAAGAAGTGGAAGAAGTGGAAGAAGTGGAAGAAGTGGAGGAAGTGGAGGAAGTGGACAAAGCTGACGAAGTGGACGAAGTGGACGAAGTTGACGAAGTGGACAAAGTGCACGAAATGGAAGAAGTGAACGAAGTGGACGGACTGGAGAAGTGGACGGAGTGGAGGAAGTGGACGAATTGAGGAAGTGGACGAAGTGGACGAAATTGACGAAGTGGACGAAGTCGACGAAGTGGACGAAGTGGACGAAGTGGACGAAGTGGACGAAGTGGAGAAGTGGAGAAGTGAACGAAGTGGACGAAGTGGACTAAGTGGACGAAGTGTCCGAAGTGACGAAGTGGACGAAATGGACGAAGAGCACGAAGTGGACGAAGTGGACAAAGTTGACGACATTGACGAAGTAGAAGAAGTGGACGAAGTGAATGAAGTGGACGAAGTGGACGAAGTTGACGAAGTGGATGAAGTTGACGAACTGGACGAAGTTGACGAAGTGCAGGAAGTCGACGAAGTGGACGGAGTGGACGAAGTGGACGGAGTGGACGGAGTGGAAGAAGTGGACGAAGTGGAAGAAGTGGAAGAAGTGAACGAAGTGGAGGAACTGGACAAAGTTAAGGAATTTTACAAAGTGGACGAAGTTGACAAAGTGGACTAGTCGACGAAGCTGACAAAGTTGACGACTGCACGAAGTGGAGGAAGTCCACGAAGTCGAAGAAGTGGACGAAGTGGAGGAAGTGGACGAAGTGGAAGAAGTGGACGAAATGGACGAAGTGGAAGAAGTGGAAGAAGTGGAAGAAGTGGGAGAAGTGGACAAAGTGGATGAAGTAAACGAAGTGGAGGAAGTGGACGAAGTGCACAAAGTGGACGAAGTTAGCGAAGTGGATGAAGCACAAGAAGGAGAAGAAGTGGAAGAAGAAGAAGGAGAAGAAGTGGAAGAAGAAGAAGAAGTGGTAGAAGTGAAAGAAGTGGAAGAAGTGGAAGAAGTAGACGAAGTGGAAGAAGTGGAAGAAGTGGAAGAAGTGGAAGAAGTGGACGAAGTGGAAGAAGTGGAAGAAGTGCTGCAAGTGGTGGAAGTGGACGAAGTTGACGAAGTGGACGAAATTGACGAAGTGGAAGAAGTGGACGAAGTGCACGAAGAGGACGAAGTGGACGAAGTTGAAGAAGTGGACGAAGTTGACGAAGTGGACGAAGTTGACGAAATGGACGAAGTTGACGAGTGGACCAAGTGGAGGAAGTGGAGGAAGTGGAGGAAGTGGAGGAAGTGGACAAAGTGGAAGAAGTGGACAAAGTGGACAAGCTGGACAAAGTGAACGAAGTAGATGAAGTGGACGTAGTGGACGAAGTGGACGAAGAAGAAGAAGGAGAAGAAGTGGAAGAAGTGGATTAAGTGGAAGAAGACGAAGAAGTGGAAGACGTGGAAGAAGAGGAAGAAGTGGACGAAGTTGTGGAAGTTCAGGAAGTTGACGAAGTGGACGAATTGGACGATGTGGACGAAGTGGAGGAAGTGAAGGAAGTGGTGGAGGTAGATGAAGTTGACGAAGTGGACGAAATTGACGAAGTGGAAGAAGTGGAAGAAGTGGATGAAGTGGATGAAGTGGAAGAAGACAAAGAAGTGGAAGAAGTGGAAGAAGTGGACGGAGTGGACGAAGTGATCGAAGTGCACGAACTTGACGAAGTGGACGAAGTGGAAGAAGGAGAAGAAGTGGACGAAGATGAAGAAGTGGTAGAAGTGGAAGAAGTGGAAGAAGTGGAAGTAGTGGACGAAGTGGAAGAAGTGGGAGAAGTGGACAAAGTGAAACAAGTGGACGAAGTGAATGAAGTGGACGAAGTGGACGAATTAGGTGAAGTGGACGAAGATGACGAACTGGACGAAGTTGTAGAAGTGGATGAAGTGGAAGAAGTGGAAGAAGAAGAAGAAGTGGTAGAAGTGGAAGAAGTGGACGAAGTGGACGATGTGGACGAATTGGAAGAAGTGGAAGAAGTGGAAGAAGTGGACGAAGTGGACGAAGTTGACGAAGTGGACGACGTGGACGAAGTGGTGGAAGGGGAGGAAGTGCACGAAGTGGACGAAATGGGCGAAGTGAACGCAGTGGACGAACTGGACGAATTGGACGAAGTCGACGAAGTTGACGAAGTGGACCAAGTGAACAAAGTGGACGAAGTTGATGAAGTGGACGAAGTTGACGAAGTGGAGGAACTGGATGAAGAGGACGAATTGTACCTAGTGGACGAAGTTGATAAAGTTGACAAGTGGACAAAGTGGACAAACTGGACGAAGTGGAAGAAGTGGACGATCTAAATGAACTGGACGAAGTGGACGAAGTTGACGATGTGGACGAAGTGGACGAAGTTGACGAAGTTGACGAAGAAGAAGAAGGAGAAGAAGTGGAAGTAGTGGAAGAAGTGGAAGAAGTGGACGAAGTGGAAGAAGTTGACGAAGTGGAAGAAGTGGAGGAAGTGGAGGAAGTGGACGAAGTGGAGGAAGTGGACGAAGTGGACAAAGTTGACGAGTGGACGAAGTAGAAAAGGTGGACGAAGTGGACGATCTGAACAAAGGGAACGAAGTAGACGCAGTGGATGAAGTTGACGAAGTTGACGAAGTGGACGAAGAAGAAGAAGTAGACGAAGTTAAAGAAGTGGAAGAAGTGGAAGAAGTGGACGAAGTTGTGGAAGTTGAGGAAGTGGAGGAAGTGGAGGAAGTGGACAAAGTTGACGACTGGACGAAGTGGAAAAGGTGGACGAAGTGGACGATCTGAACAAAGTGAACGAAGTAGACGCAGTGGACGAAGTGGATGAAGTTGACGAAGTGGACGAAGAGGAAGAAATAGACGAAGTTAAAGAAGTGGAAGAAGTGGAAGAAGTGGACGAAGTTGAGGAAGTGGACGAAGTTGTGGAAGTTGAGAAAGTGGACGGAGTGGACGAATTGGACAAAGTGGACGAAGTGGGGGAAGTGGACGAAGTGGTGGAAGTGGATGAAGTTGACGAAGTGGACGAAATTGACGAGGTAGAAGATGTGGAAAAAGTGGACGAAGTGGAAGAACACGAAGAAGTGGAAGAAGTGGAAGAAGTGGGAGAAGTGGACAAAGTGGACGAAGTGGATGAAGTAAACAAAGTGGACGAAGTGCACAAAGTGGACGAATTGACGAACTGGACGAAGTTAGCGAAGTGGATGAAGAAGAAGAAGGAGAAGAACTGGAAGAAGAAGAAGGAAAAGAAGTGGAAGAAGAAGAAGTGGTAGAAGTGAAAGAAGTGGAAGAAGTGGAAGAAGTGGAAGAAGTAGACAAAGTGGAGGAAGTGGAAGAAGTGGAAGAAGTGGAAGAAGTGGACGAAGTGGAAGAAGTGGACGAAGTGGTGCAAGTGGTGGAAGTGGACGAAGTTGACGAAGTGGACGAAGTGGACGAAATTGACGAAGTGGAAGAAGTGGACGAAGTGCACGAAGAGGACGAAGTGGACGAAGTTGAAGAAGTGGACGAAGTTGACGAAGTGGACGAAGTTGACGAAATGGACGAAGTTGACGAGTGGACCAAGTGGAGGAAGTGGAGGAAGTGGAGGAAGTGGAGGAAGTGGAGGAAGTGGAACAAGTGGACAAAGTGGACAAGCTGGACAAAGTGAACGAAGTAGATGAAGTGGACGTAGTGGACGAAGTGGACGAAGAAGAAGAAGGAGAAGAAGTGGAAGAAGTGGATTAAGTGGAAGAAGACGAAGAAGTGGAAGACGTGGAAGAAGAGGAAGAAGTGGACGAAGTGGACGAAGTTGTGGAAGTTCAGGAAGTTGACGAAGTGGACGAATTGGACGATGTGGACGAAGTGGAGGAAGTGAAGGAAGTGGTGGAGGTAGATGAAGTTGACGAAGTGGACGAAATTGATGAAGTAGAAGAAGTGGAAGAAGTGGATGAAGTGGATGAAGTGGAAGAAGACAAAGAAGTGGAAGAAGTGGAAGAAGTGGACGGAGTGGACGAAGTGATCGAAGTGCACGAACTTGACGAAGTGGACGAAAGTGGAAGAAGGAGAAGAAGTGGACGAAGATGAAGAAGTGGTAGAAGTGGAAGAAGTGGAAGAAGTGGAAGTAGTGGACGAAGTGGAAGAAGTGGGAGAAGTGGACAAAGTGAAAGAAGTGGACGAAGTGAATGAAGTGGACGAAGTGGACGAATTAGGTGAAGTGGACGAAGAAGACGAACTGGACGAAGTTGTAGAAGTGGATGAAGTGGAAGAAGTGGAAGAAGAAGAAGAAGTGGTAGAAGTGGAAGAAGTGGACGAAGTGGACGATGTGGACGAATTGGAAGAAGTGGAAGAAGTGGAAGAAGTAGACGAAGTGGACGAAGTTGACGAAGTGGACGACGTGGACGAAGTGGTGGAAGGGGACGAAGTGCACGAAGTGGACGAAATGGACGAAGTGAACGCAGTGGACGAACTGGACGAATTGGACGAAGTCGACGAAGTTGACGAAGTGGACCAAGTGAACGAAGTGGACGAAGTTGATGAAGGGGACGAAGTTGACGAAGTGGAGGAACTGGATGAAGAGGACGAATTGGACCTAGTGGACGAAGTTGATAAAGTTGACAAGTGGACAAACTGGACGAAGTGGAAGAAGTGGACGATCTAAATGAACTGGACGAAGTGGACGAAGTGGACGAAGTTGACGATGTGGACGAAGTGGACGAAGTTGACGAAGTTGACGAAGTTGACGAAGAAGAAGAAGGATCAAGAAGTGGAAGTAGTGGAAGAAGTGGAAGAAGTGGACGAAGTTGAAGAAGTTGACGAAGTGGAAGAAGTGGAGGAAGTGGAGGAAGTGGACGAAGTGGAGGAAGTGGACGAAGTGGACAAAGTTGACGAGTGGACGAAGTAGAAAAGGTGGACGAAGTGGACAATCTGAACAAAGGGAACGAAGTAGATGCAGTGGATGAAGTTGACGAAGTGGACGAAGAAGAAGAAGTAGACGAAGTTAAAGAAGTGGAAGAAGTGGAAGAAGTGGACGAAGTTGAAGAAGTGGACGAAGTTGTGGAAGTTGAGCAAGTGGACGAAGTGGACGAATTGGACAAAGTGGACGAAGTGGGGGAAGTGGACGAAGTGGTGGAAGTGGATGAAGTTGACGAAGTGGATGAAGTAAGCAAAGTGGACGAAGTGGACGAAGTGGATGAAGTGCACAAAGTGGACGAATTGACGAACTGGACGAAGTTAGCGAAGTGGATGAAGAAGAAGAAGGAGAAGAAGTGGAAGAAGAAGAAGGAGAAGAAGTGGAAGAAGAAGAAGAAGTGGTAGAAGTGAAAGAAGTGGAAGAAGTGGAAGAAGTGGAAGAAGTGGAAGAAGTAGACGAAGTGGACGAAGTGGACGAAGTGGACGAAGTGGAAGAAGTGGAAGAAGTGGAAGAAGTGGACGAAGTGGTGCAAGTGGTGGAAGTGGACGAAGTTGACGAAGTGGACGAAATTGACGAAGTGGAAGAAGTGGACGAAGTGGACGAAGTGCACGAAGGGGACGAAGTGGACGATGTTGAAGAAGTGGACGAAGTGGACGAAGTGGACGAAGTGGACAAAGTTAAGGAAGTTGACGAAATGGACGAAGTTGACGAAGTTGACGATGTGGACGAAGTTGACAAAGTTGACGAATGGACGAAGTTGACAAAGTTGACGAGTGGAGGAAGTGGAGGAAGTGGAGGAAGTGGACGAAGTGGAAGAGGTGGACAAAGTGGACGAGCTGGACAAAGTGAACGAAGTAGACGAAGTGGACGTAGTGGACGAAGTGGACGAAGAAAAAGAAGGAGAAGAAGTGGAAGAAGTGGATTAAGTGGAAGAAGACGAAGAAGTGGAAAAAGTGGAAGAAGTGGAAGAAGAGGAAGAAGTGGACGAAGTGGACGAAGTGGACGAAGTTGTGGAAGTTCAGGAAGTTGACGAAGTGGACGAATTGGACGATGTGGACGAAGTGGAGGAAGTGAAGGAAGTGGTGGAGGTGGATGAAGTTGACGAAGTGGACGAAATTGTCGAAAGTGGAAGAAGTGGATGAAGTGGAAGAAGACAAAGAAGTGGACGAAATGGACGAAGTGGACGAAGAAGAAGAAGTGTAAGAACTGGAAGAAGTGGATGAAGTTGACGAAGTGGACGAACTTGACGAAGTGGACGAAATGGACTTAGTTGGGGATGTTGACGAAGTGGACGAAGTTCACGAAGTAGAAAAAGTAGACGAAGTTGACCAAGTTGAGGAAGTGGACGAAGTTAACGAACTGGACGAAGAAGAAGAAGGAGAAGAAGTCGAAGAAGAAGAAGAAGTGGTAGAAGTAGAAGAAGTGGAAGAATTGGAAGAAGTGCACGAAGTTGACGAAGTGAACGAAGTTGAAGAAGTGGACGAAGTTGACGAAGTGGACAAAGTTGGGGAAGTTGACGAAGTGGACGAAGTTGACGAATTGGAAGTGGACGAAGTTGACCAAGTTGACCAAGTTGACGAAGTGCAGGAAGTGCAGGAAATGGACGAAGTAGACGAAGTGGAGGAGGTGGAGGAAGTGGACGAAATGGACGAAGCTGACGAAGTTGACCAAATTGACGAAGTGGACGAAGTGCAGGAAGTGGAGAAAGTGGACGAAGTTGACAAAGTTGACAAAGTGGACTAAGTGGACGAAGTGGACGAAGTGGACGAACTGGACGAAGTGGACGAAATGGAGGAAGTGGAGGAAGTTGAGGAAGTGGAGGAAGTAGACAAAGTTGACGAAGTGGACGAAGTTGACGAAGTGGACGAAGTGGAGAAGTGGACGTAGTGGACGAAGTCGACGAAGTTGACGAACTGGACAAAGACGAAGAAGGAGAAGAAGTGGTAGAAGAAGAAGACGTGGTAGAAGTAGAAGAAGCGGAAGAAGTGGAGGAAGTGGACGAAGTGGACAAAGTTCACGAAGAGGACGAAATTGACGAAGTGGACGAAGTGCATGAAGTGGACGAAGTTGAGAAGTGGACGGAGTGGACAGACTGGATGGAGTGGACGAAGCGGACGAACTGGACGAAGTGGACGAATTGGACGAAGTGGACAAAGTGGAGGAAGTGGAGGAAGTTGAGGAAGTCGAGGAAGTAGACGAAGTTGACGAAGTGGACGAAGTGGACGAAGTCGACGGAGTGGACGAAGTGCACGAAGTGGACGTAGTAGTAGAACTGAACGAACTGGAGGAAGTGGACGATGTGGAGGAAGTGGAGGAAGTAGACAAAGTGGACGAAGATGAAGAAGGAGAAGAAGTGGAAGAAATGGAAGACGTGGACGAAGTGCACGAAGTGGAAGAAGTGGAGGAAGTGGCGAAGTGGACGAAGTGGATGAAGTCCACGAAGTGGATGAAGTTGACGAACTGGACGAAGTTGACGAAGTGCACGAACTTGACCAAGTTGTCCACGTTGACGAAGTGGACGAAGTGGACGAAGTGTACGAAGTGGACGAAGTTGACAAAGTTGACGATTTGGACGAAGTTGACGAACTGGACGAAGACGAAGAAGGAGAAGAAGTGGAAGAAGAAGAAGACGTGGTAGAAGTGGAAGTAGTGGAGGAAGTGGACAAAGTTCACGAAGAGGACAAAGTGGACGAAATTGTCGAAGTGGACGAAGTGGACGAAGTGGAGAAGTGGAGAAGTGGAAGGAGTGGACGAAGTGGACGAACTGGACGAAGTAGATGAAGTGGACGAAGTGGAGGAAGTTGAGGAAGTGGAGGAAGTAGACGAAGTGGACGAAGAGGACGAAGTTGACGATGTCGACGAAGTGGACGAAATGCACGACGTGGACGAAGTGGACGAAATGCACAAAGTGGACGAAGTGGAGGAAGTGGAGGAAGTGGACGATGTGGTGGAAGTGGAGGAAGAAGATGAAGGAGAAGATGTGGTAGAAGTGGAACAAGTGGAACAAGTGGAAGAAGTAAAAGAAGTGGAGGAAGTGGAGGAAGTGGACGAAGTGGACGAAGTGGACGAAGTGGACGAAGTTGATGAAGTGGACGAAGTGGGACGAAGTGGACGAAGTGGAGAAGCGGACGAAGTTGACGAACTGGACGAAGAACAAGAAGGAGAAGAAGTGGAAGAAGAAGAAGTGCACGAAGTGGAAGAAATGGAAGAAGTGGAAGAAGTGGAGGAAGTGGACAAAGCTGACGAAGTGGACGAAGTCGACGAAGTTGACAAAGTGGACGAACTGCATGAAATGGAAGAAGTGGACGAAGTGGACGGACTGGAGAAGTGGACGCAGTGGAGGAAGTGGACGAATTGAGGAAGTGGACGAAATTGACGAAGTGGACGAAGTGGACGAAGTGGAGAAGTGAACGAAGTGGACTAAGTGGACTAAGTGGACAAAGTGGCCGAAGTGACGAAGTGGACGAAGTGGACGAAGAGCACGAAGTGGACGAAGTGGACGAAGTTGACGACATTGACGAAGTAGAAGAAGTGGACGAAGTGAATGAAGTGGACGAAGTGGACGGAGTGCACGAAGTGGACGAAGTTGACGAAGTGGATGAAGTTGACGAACTGGACGAAGTTGACGAAGTGTAGGAAGTCGACGAAGTGTACGGAGCGGACGGAGTGAACGGAGTGGACGGAGTGGAAGAAGTGGACGAAGTGGAAGAAGTGGAAGAAGTGAACGAAGTGGACGAAGTGCACGAAGTGGACGAACTGGAAAAAGTTAAGGAATTTGACAAAGTGGACGAAGTTGACAAAGTTGACTAGTCGACGAAGCTGACAAAGTTGACGACTGCACGAAGTGGAGGAAGTCCACGAAATCGAAGAAGTGGACGATCTGAACAAAGTGAACGAAGTAGACGAAGTGGACGAAGTGGAGGAAGTGGACGAAGTGGAGGAAGTGGACGAAGTGGAAGAAGTGGACGAAATGGACGAAGTGGAAGAAGTGGAAGAAGTGGAAGAAGTGGAGAAGTGGGAGAAGTGGACAAAGTGGACCAAGTGGACGAAGTGGATGAAGTAAACGAAGTGGACGAAGTGGACGAAGTACACAAAGTGGACGAATTGACGAACTGGACGAAGTTAGCGAAGTGGATGAAGAAGAAGAAGGAGAAGAAGTGGAAGAAGAAGAAGGAGAAGAAGTGGAAGAAGAAGAAGAAGTGGTAGAAGTGAAAGAAGTGGAAGAAGTGGAAGAAGTAGACGAAGTGGACGAAGTGGAAGAAGTGGAAGAAGTGGAAGAAGTGGACGAAGTGGAAGAAGTGGAAGAAGTGCTGCAAGTGGTGGAAGTGGACGAAGTTGACGAAGTGGACGAAATTGACGAAGTGGAAGAAGTGGACGAAGTGGACGAAGTCGAAGAAGTGGACGAAGTTGACGAAGTGGACGAAGTGGACAAAGTTAAGGAAGTTGACGAAATGGACGAAGTTGACGAAGTTGACGATGTGGACGAAGTTGACAAAGTTGACGAGTGGACGAAGTTGAAAAAGTTGACGAGTGGACCAAGTCGAGGAAGTTGAGGAAGTGGAGGAAGTGGACAAATTGGAAGAAGTGGACAAAGTGGACGAGCTGGACAAAGTGAACGAAGTAGACGAAGTGGACGTAGTGGACGAAGTGGACGAAGAAGAAGAAGGAGAAGAAGTGGAAGTAGTGGATTAAGTGGAAGAAGACGAAGCAGTGGAAGAAGTGGAAGAAGAGGAAGAAGTGGACGAAGTGGACGAAGTGGACGAAGTTGTGGAAATTCAGGAAGTTGACAAAGTGGACGAGTTGGACGATGCGGACGAAGTGGAGGAAGTGAAGGAAGTGGTGGAGGTGGATGAAGTTGACGAAATGGACGAAATTGACGAAGTGGAAGAAGTGGAAGAAGTGGATGAAGTGGATGAAGTGGAAGAAGACAAAGAAGTGGAAGAAGTGGAAGAAGTGGACGGAGTGGACGAAGTGAACGAAGTGCACGAACTTGACGAAGTGGACGAAGTGGAAGAAGGAGAAGAAGTGGACGAAGATGAAGAAGTGGTAGAAGTGGAAGAAGTGGAAGAAGTGGAAGTAGTGGACGAAGTGGAAGAAGTGGGAGAAGTGGACAAAGTGAAAGAAGTGGACGAAGTGAATGAAGTGGACGAAGTGGACGAATTAGATGAAGTGGACGAAGTGCACGAAGTGGACGAAGATGACGAAATGGACGAAGTTGTAGAAGTGGATGAAGTGGAAGAAGTGGAAGAAGAAGAAGAAGTGGTAGAAGTGGAAGAAGTGGACGAAGTGGACGAAGTGGACGAAGTGCAAGAAGTGGAAGAAGTGGAAAAGGTGGACAACGTTGACAAAGTGGACGAAGTGGAAGAAGTGGAAGAAGTGGACGAAGTTGACGAAGTGGACGACGTGGACGAAGTGGTGGAAGGGGACGAAGTGCACGAAGTGGATGAAGTGGACGAAATGGGCGAAGTGAATGCAGTGGACGAACTGGACGAATTGCACGAAGTCGACGAAGTTGACGAAGTAGACCAAGTGAACGAAGTGGACGAAGTTGATGAAGTGGACGAAGTTGACGAAGTGGAGGAACTGGATGAAGAGGACGAATTGGACCTAGTGGACGAAGTTGATAAAGTTGATAAGTGGACAAAGTGGACAAACTGGACGAAGTGGAAGAAGTGGACGATCTAAATGAACTGGACGAAGTGGACAAAGTTGACGATGTGGACGAAGTGGACGAAGTTGACGAAGAAGAAGAAGGAGAAGAAGTGGAAGTAGTGGAAGAAGTGGAAGAAGTGGACGAAGTGGAAGAAGTTGACGAAGTGGATGAAGTTAAGGAAGTTGACGAAGTGGAAGAAGTGGAGGAAGTGGAGTAAGTGGAGGAAGTGGACAAAGTTGACGAGTGGACGAAGTGGAAAAGGTGGACGAAGTGGACGATCTGAACAAAGTGAACGAAGTAGACGCAGTGGACGAAGTGGACGAAGTGGACGAAGAAGAAGAAGTAGACGAAGTTAAAGAAGTGGAAGAAATGGAAGAAGTGGACGAAGTTGAGGAAGTTGACGAAGTGGAAGAAGTGGAGGAAGTGGAGGAAGTGGAGGAAGTGGAGGAAGTGGACAAAGTTGACGACTGGACGAAGTGGAAAAGGTGGACGAAGTGGACGATCTGAACAAAGTGAACGAAGTAGACGCAGTGGACGAAGTGGACGAAGTTGACGAAGTAGACGAAGAGGAAGAAATAGACGAAGTTAAAGAAGTGGAAGAAGTGGAAGAAGTGGACGAAGTTGAGGAAGTGGACGAAGTTGTGGAAGTTGAGGAAGTGGACGGAGTGGACGAATTGGACAAAGTGGACGAAGTGGGGGAAGTGGACGAAGTGGTGGAAGTGGATGAAGTTGACGAAGTGGACGAAATTGACGAGGTAGAAGATGTGGAAAAAGTGGACGAAGTGGAAGAACACGAAGAAGTGGAAGAAGTGGAAGAAGTGGGAGAAGTGGACGAAGTGGATGAAGTAAACAAAGTGGACGAAGTGCACAAAGTGGACGAATTGACGAACTGGACGAAGTTAGCGAAGTGGATGAAGAAGAAGAAGGAGAAGAAGTGGAAGAAGAAGAAGAAGTGGTAGAAGTGAAAGAAGTGGAAGAAGTGGAAGAAGTGGAAGAAGTAGACGAAGTGGAGGAAGTGGAAGAAGTGGAAGAAGTGGAAGAAGTGGACGAAGTGGAAGAAGTGGACGAAGTGGTGCAAGTGGTGGAAGTGGACGAAGTTGACGAAGTGGACGAAATTGACGAAGTGGAAGAAGTGGACGAAGTGGACGAAGTGAAAGAAGTGCACGAAGAGGACGAAGTGGACGAAGTTGAAGAAGTGGACGAAGTTGACGAAGTGGACGAAGTGGACAAAGTTAAGGAAGTTGACAAAGTTGACGAGTGGAGGAAGTGGAGGATGTGGAGGAAGTGGAGGAAGTGGAGGAAGTGGAAGAAGTGGACAAAGTGGACGAGCTGGACAAAGTGAACGAAGTAGACGAAGTGGACGTAGTGGACGAAGTGGACGAAGAAGAAGAAGGAGAAGAAGTGGAAGAAGTGGATTAAGTGGAAGAAGACGAAGAAGTGGAAAAAGTGGAAGAAGTGGAAGAAGAGGAAGAAGTGGACGAAGTGGACGAAGTGGACGAAGTGTTCGAAGTTGTGGAAGTGAAGGAAGTGGTGGAGGTGAAGGAAGTGGTGGAGGTGGATGAAGTTGACGAAGTGGACGAATTGGACGATGTGGACGAAGTGGAGGAAGTGAAGGAAGTGGTGGAGGTGGATGAAGTTGACGAAGTGGACGAAATTGACGAAGTGGAAGAAGTGGATGAAGTGGATAAATTGGAAGAAGACAAAGAAGTGGACGAAGTGGACGAGGTGGACGAAGTGGAAGAAGTGGAAGAAGTGGAAGAAGTGGAAGAAGTGGACGAAGTGGAAGAAGTGGAAGAAGTGGAAAAGGTGGACAACGTTGACAAAGTTGACGAAGTGGACGAAGTGGAAGAAGTGGAAGAGGTGGACGAAGTTGACGAAGTGGACGACGTGGACGAAGTGGTAGAAGGGGACGAAGTGCACGAAGCGGACGAAATGGGTGAAGTGAACGCAGTGGACGAACTGGACGAATTGGACGAAGTCGACGAAGTTGACGAAGTGGACCAAGTGAACGAAGTGGACGAAGTTGATGAAGTGGACGAAGTTGACAAAGTGGAGGAACTGGATGAAGTGGACGAATTGGACCTAGTGGACGAAGTTGATAAAGTTGACGAGTGGACAAAGTGGACAAACTGGACGAAGTGGAAGAAGTGGACGATCTAAATGAAATGGACGAAGTGGACGAAGTTGGCGATGTGGACGAAGTGGAGAAAGTTGACGAAGTTGACGAAGAAGAAGAAGGAGAAGAAGTGGAAGTAGTGGAAGAAGTGGAAGAAGTGGACGAAGTGGAAGAAGTTGACGAAGTGGATGAAGTGGACGAAGTGGACGAAGTGGACAAAGAAGAAGAAGGAGAAGAAATGGAAGAAGTGGAAGAAGTGGACGAAGGGCACGAAGTGGACTAGGTGGACGAAGTGGACGAAGTTGACGAACTGGACGAAGAAGAAGAAGGAGAAGAAGAAGGAGAAGAAGTGGTAGAAATGGAACAAGTGGAAGAAGTGGAAGAAGTGGACGAAGTGGAAGAAGTGGACGAAGTGGACAAAGTTGAAGAAGTTGACGAAGTGGACGAAATGGACAACATGGACGAAGTGGAAGAAGTGGACGAAGTTGATGAAGTGCAGAAAGTGGACGAAGTTGTGGAAGTTGAGGAAGTGGACGAACTGGACGAAGTGGTGGAAGTGGACGAAGTGGACGAAGTTGACGAAGTGGACGAAGTTCACGAAGTGGACCAAATTGACGAAGTGGAAGAAGTGTACGAAGTGGGAGAAGACGAAGAAGTGGAAGAGGTGGAAGAAGTGGACGAATTGGACGAAGTGGACAAAGCGGACGAAATGGACGAACTGGACGGGGTGGACGGAGTGGACGAAGTGCAAAGTGGAGGAAGTTGACAAAGTTTACAAAGTTGACAAGTGGAAGAAGTTGACAAAGTTGCCGAGTGGACGAACTGGACGAAGTAGAGGAAGTGGAGGAAGTGGAGGAAGTGGACGAAGTGGACGATCTGAACAAAGTGAACGAAGTAGACGAAGTGGACGAAGAAGAAGAAGGAGAAGAAGTGGAATAAGTGGAAGAAGTGGACGAAGTGGAGGAAGTGCACGAAGTGAAGGAAGTTAAGGAAGTGGAGGAAGTTGACGAAAAAGTGGAAGAAGTGGAGCAAGTGGACAAAGTGGAGGAAGTGGAGGGAGTGGAGGAAGTGCACGAAGTGGAGGAAGTGGAGGAAGTGGAGGAAGTTAACGAAGAAGTGGAAGAAGTGGACGAAGCGGAAGAAGACGAAGAAGTGGAAGAAGTGGAAGAAGTGGAAAAAGTGGACGAAGTGGACAAAGTTTTGGAAGTTGAGGAAGTGGATGAAGTGGACGAAGTCGACGAAGTGGTGGAAGTGGACGAAGTTGACGAAGTGGACGAAGTTCACGACATGGACCAAATTGACGAAGTGGAAGAAGTGTACGAAGTAGGAGAAGACGAAGAAGTGGAAGAAGTGGACGAAGTTGAGAAAGTGGACGAAGTGGACGAAGTTGTGGAGGTTGAGGAAGTGGACGAAGTGGACAGAGTGGACGAATTGGACGAAGTGGAGGAAGTTGAAATCGTTGACAAAGTTGACGAGTGGACGAAGTTGACAAAGTTGACGAGTGGACGAAGTTGACAAAGTTGCCGAGTGGACGAATTGGACAAAGTTGCCGAGTGGACAAAGTGGATGAAGTGGAGGAAGCGGACGAGGTGGAAGAAGTGGACGAAGTTGACGATCTGAACAAAGTGAACGAAGTAGACGAAGTGGAAGAAGAGGACAAAGTTGACGAAGTGGACGAAGAAGAAGAAGGAGAAGAAGTGGAAGAAGTGGACGAAGTGGACGTAGTGGAGGAAGTTGACGAAGATGACGAAGAAGAACGAGAAGAAGTGGAAGAAGTGGAAGAAGTGGACGAAGTGGAAGAAGTTGACGAAGTGGATGAAGTGGACGAAGGGGAGGAAGTGGACGAGGTGGACGAAGTTGACGAACTGGACCAAGAAGAAGAAAGAGAAGAAGTAGTAGAAGAAGAAGAAGTGGACGAAGTGGAAGAAGTGGACGAAGTGGATCAAGTGGACGAAGTTGAAGAAGTTGACGAAGTGGACGAAGTGGACAACATGGACGAAGTGGACGAAGTTGACGAAGTGCACGAAGTGGACGAAGTTGTGGAAGTTGAGGAAGTGGATGAACTGGACGAAGTAGACGAAGTGGTAGAAGTGGACGAAGATGGCGAAGTGGACGAAGTTCACGAAGTGGACCAAATTGACGAAGTGGAAGAATTGGAAGAAGTGTACGACTGGGAGAAGACGAAGAAGTGGAAGAGGTGGAAGAAGTGGACGAAGTAGACGAAGTGGACGAAGTAGACGAAGTGGACGAAGTTGTGGAAGATGAGGAAGTGGATGAAGTGGACGAATTGGACGAAGTGGGAGGAGTGGACGGAGTGGACGGAGTGGACGGAGTGGACGGTGTGGACGGAGTGGACGGAGTGGACGAAGTGCACGAAGTGGACGAATTGGTCGAAGTGGAGGAAGTTGACCAAGTTGACAAAGTTGACGAGTGGACGAAGTTGACAAAGTTGCCGAGTGGACGAAGTAGAGGAAGTGGACGAAGTGGACGAAGTGGAAGAAGTGGACGATCTGAACAAAGTGAACGAAGTAGACGAAATGGACGAAGTGGACGAAGTGGACGAAGTGGACAAAGTTGACGAAGTGGACAAAGAAGAAGAAGGAGAAGAAGTGGAAGAAGTGGAAGAAGTGGACGAATTGGACCTAGTGGACGAAGTTGACAAAGTTGACGAGTGCACAAAGTGGACAAACTGGACGAAGTGGAAGAAGTGGACGATCTAAATGAACTGGACGAAGTGGACGAAGTTGACGAAGTTGACGAAGAAGAAGATGGAGAAGAAGTGGAAGTGGTGGAAGAAGTGGAAGAGGTGGACGAAGTGGAAGAAGTTGACGAAGTGGATGAACTGGACGAAGTGGACGAAGTGGACGAAGAAGAAGAAGGAGAAGAAGTGGAAGAAGTGGAAGAAGTGGACGAAGGGCACAAAGTGGACGAGGTGGACGAAGTGGGCGAAGTTGACGAACTGGACGAAGAAGGAAAGACAAGAAGTGGTAGAAGTGGAAAAAGTGGAAGAAGTGGAAGAAGTGGACGAAGTGGAAGAAGTGGACGAAGTGGACGAATTGGACGAAGTGGATGAAGTGGACGAAGTTGACGAAGTGCACAAAGTGGACGAACTGGACGAAGTGGTGGAAGTGGACGAAGTGGACGAAGTTGACGAAGTGGACGAAGTTCAAGAAGTGGACCAAATTGACGAAGTGGAAGAAGTGTACGAAGTGGCAGAAGACGAAGAAGGGGATGAGGTGGAAGAAGTGGAAGAAGTTGACGAAGTGGACGAAGTGGACGAAGTGGACGAAGTTGACGAAGTGGACGAAGTTGTGGAAGTTGAGGAAGTGGACGAATTGGACGAAGTGGACGAAGCGGACGAAGTGGACGAACTGGACGGAGTGACAGAGTGGACGAAGTGGACGAAGTGCAAAGTGGAGGAAGTTGACAAAGTTTACAAAGTTGACAAGTGGATGAAGTTGACAAAGTTGCCGAGTGGACGAACTGGACGAAGTGGAAGAAGTGGACGATCTGAACAAAGTGAACGAAGTAGACGAAGTGGACGAAGTTGACGAAGTGGACGAAGACGAAGAAGGAGAAGAAGTGGAAGAAGTGGAAGAAGTGGAAGAAGTGGAATAAGTGGAAGAAGTGGACGAAGTGGAGGAAGTGCACGAAGTGGACGAAGTGGAGGAAGTTAAGGAAGTGGAGGAAGTTGACGAAGAAGTGGAAGAAATTGAGGAAGTGGACGAAGTCGAGGGAGTGGAGGAAGTGGAGGAAGTGGACGAAGTGGAAGAAGTGGACGATCTGAACAAAGTGAACGAAGTAGACGAAGTTGACGAAGTGGACGAAGAAGAAGAAGGAGAAGAAGTGGAAGAAGTGGAAGAAGTGGAAGAAGTGGAAGAAGTGGACGAAGTGGAGGAAGTGCACGATGTGGACGAAGTGGAGGAAGTTAAGGAAGTGGAGGAAGTTGATGAAGAAGTGGAAGAAATTGAGGAAGTGGACGAAGTCGAGGGAGTGGAGGAAGTGGAGGAAGTGCACGAAGTGGAGGAAGTTAACGAAGAAGTGGAGGAAGTGGAAGAAGTGGAAGAAGTGGACGAAGTGGTAGAAGTGGACGAAGATGGCGAAGTGGACGAAGTTCACGAAGTGGACCAAATTGACGAAGTGGAAGAATTGGAAGAAGTGTACAAACTGGGAGAAGACGAAGAAGTGGAAGAGGTGGAACAAGTGCACGAAGTTGACGAAGTGGACGAAGTGGATGAAGTGGACGAAGTGGACGAAGTTGTGGAAGTTGAGGAAGTGGACGAAGTGGACGAATTGGACGGAGTGGACGGAGTGGACGGAGTGGACGGAGTGGACGGAGTGGACGGGTGGACGGAGTGGACGGAGTGGACGGAGTGGACGGAGTTGGACGGAGTGGACGGAGTGACGAGTGGACGGTGTGGACGGATGGAACGGAGTGGACGAAGTGCACGAAGTGGAAAGGGACGAATTGGACGAAGTGGAGGAAGTTGACAAAGTTGACGATTGGACAAGTTGACAAAGTTGTCGAGTGGACGAAGTGGACGAAGTAGAGGAACTGAACAAAGTGGAAGAAGTGGACGAAGTGGACGATCTGAACAAAGTGAACGAAGTGGACGAAGTGGACGAAGTGGACGAAGTGGACAAAGTGGACGAAGTGGACGAAAGTGGACGAAGTGGACAAAGTTGACGAAGTGAACAAAGAAGAAGAAGGAGAAGAGGTGGAATAGTGGAAGAAATGGACGACTTGGACCTAGTGGACGAAGTTGACAAAGTTGACGAGTGCACAAAGTGGACAAACTGGACGAAGTGGAAGAAGTAGACGATCTAAATGAACTGGACGAAGTGGACGAAGTTCTGGAAGTTGAGGAAGTGGATGAAG